>NC_133134.1:40942252-41245282 GCF_048418815.1 Hemitrygon akajei | reverse complement strand
GACAGAGCAGATACGATGGGCCAAATGGCTTAATTCTGCTCCTATATCTTATGTTTTTATGGTATTTGTCCCTTTATTTTAAGAGGGTGAGTGGTTTTGTGAAGAAATACTGAACAGGCTTAACTTGGATCTGCTGGAATTTAGAAGAATGAGAGACTTGTTTGAAGCAGTAGGACCCTGAGGGGACCTATTGCGCAAATGTGGAAAGGAGACTTCCTTGTGGGAGAATCTTGAACAAGAGGTGTTTTATTTAGAAATCAGATTCAACATATTTAAAACAGAGATAAGACTTTTTCTTTGTCTTGGAGAAATGTGAGTCTTTGGAAATCTTTCTCAAGGATAGTGGATGGAGTTCTTCAATGTTTTTTAGATAGATAATTGATAACAAAGGGAGTGAAGGTTAATACAGGTAGGCAAAATCACAGCACTGTGATCCCTATAGGAGCAATCATGATCTTATTAAATTGAGAGACAATGTCCTACTGCTACTCTTAATTGACAGGTTTAGAAGTTCATCTCACGTAAGGATCTGTGCACTTTGGTGGCATGAATATCTGACAGGTTTGCATTAGCACACAGTAACCAAAAATAATCCTAAGGATTCTGCATCCTAAATTGCACGGGTAAACATCATGGCTGCACTTTTAAAGGAGAAAATTACTACCAATTGTACCCACAGTTGAAAATTATTGTGCAGCTTGTGTTGAATGTAATGGACATCCTGTTCCTCCAGTGCTGACCTTGAGATTGCAATGGACAAGCCAGACACCAAGGCAAGATGTGATAACTGGTACTGCTGGAAACAGTCAGCAGTCAGGCAGCAACAGTGGAAAATTCACTCGAAGTATGAACTGTTTCTCCCTCCACAGGTGCTGCCTGCTCTGCTGAGTGTTACATTTCTGCCCTTGCTTCAAGTTTCTGGCATCTCTAGAGTTTTGCTTCTGACCAGGAGAGAGTCTGGGAGCTTCGAGAGCCCAGAAACCCCATCAGGTCTGAGGGCGGCCACATGAGGCAGTGGTCAGCTAGGTCAAACTGCACAGTGAGGCTCTAAAGATCTGACCCCGTTGCCAGGGTAATGATTTTACAGCTAGGTTTCCTTAGTCACAGTGTTCTCAGTCTCCATCTACAATGAAGGAGGGCTTGCCCTCATCCTCCCTCCTCCTGCTCCTATTTGTGATCAAGTTCCAGTAGTACAACTACAAACACATCCCCATTGTTACAGACAAGCTTAGCAGCCAATGGTTCAACAGAGAAAAAAAATGCCCCCTGATCAGTTCGTCCCAGCTGATCTTACCGATGTCCCATCCGGTTACGTTCCCAGCAAACCTACACACACTGAAGTAACAAGAGTAGATCCCTTTAACGGTCTCTTCAGTCACTATAAGACTTGTGTGAGTTCCACATCTTGGGGGAACATCACCATGCAGGATCCCCATCATCAGGGTCCACAGCATCTGACACAAGAGATTCTGCAGATCCTGGGAATCCAGAGTAACACACACAAAATGCTGGAGAACCTCAGCAGGTCAGGCGGCATCTCTGGAGAGGAATAAATAGACAATATTTCATGCTGAGACCCTCCATTATTCCTCTCCATACATACTGCTGAGGTCCTCAAACATTTTGAGTGTGTTCCTCATCATCTGAGTTTGGTGATGGTAGTTGGGTCCTCCAACGAGAGGACAAAAAGAACCTTGCATCCAATCACCACAATCATGCTCCAATACATACCTTCTTTGTAATGGGCTGTGATACACGCGGAAGTTATTTACCCCTCATTCCGATCAATAATTCTAGCATCCCAGAATAGCTCCCCTTCTGCTCACAATACTCACCACTAAAGTTAAGAAAATGTAAAATACGATGGAGATCAGTGACTGCCAGGCTGAATTGAACACCTTTTTCTGTAGGCTCAGTGGGAGAACTGACACTGTGGTGATGGCGACTAGTAATAAAAAAAGCTGCCAAGTTGTAATCTGTCAGGAGAAAGCAGAGGAGGTTGTGAAACGATACAAGCAGAGGACCACAGAACATCACGTCCTTCACTCACGTTATCAGCAGTCACGACTGAATTTTTACTGTTTCACCTGTACCTCTACAAGTCCAAACCAATCTAATTTTGCTTGGCTTAATGCCAACTGTTACCTTATGGATGCTGCATTAAGCAGAGATCCAATGTGCTCACACAAAGGGTTATAAAACCTATTATATTGAAGAAGGGCCAGTGATTCAGGGACAGCTTCTTCCCCTCTGCCATCTGATTTCTAAATGGATATTGAACCCATGAACACTACCTCACTTTTATTATTTCTGTTTGTGGACAGAAAAAAAACTGAGTTAATATTATTACCACTGGACAAGCTTAAAGCAAAGCTGGCCAATTCCAATATAAACCGAGGAAGTGATTAGACTGAAGTTCTTGAATTTAACTTCGAGTCTAGAAGGCTGTTCTCCAAGAGGACTACAGCCTTGTCATTGGATCTGGAGGCTTGCGTGCCTCAGTGACCTGGAGAGCTATGTTGGCTTTATGTTCTTAGTGGGGTTGCCCATGCTAAACAGGTCAAAGGGCAGAGGCCAGACTGAGAATGGTCCTCCAGGTTCAGGGGTTCAGTTCAGGGTTAACAACCCTGACTGGTAAACCAAAATTGTTCCAGAAACAGCAATGAAGAATCCTTCTGCATCTGAGTGTGATGGTATTCCTGGGACTCCACCCGGGACTTAGAACCATAGAACCATAGAACCATAGAACATTACAGCACAGTACAGGCCCTTCAGCCCTCCATGTTGTGCCGACCCATATAATCCTTTAAAAAAAGTACTAAACCCACACTACCCCATAACCCTCCATTTTTCTTTCATCCACTTGTGCGACTGATAGGGGTGAAAACTGAGAGGAAGCTACTGAGATGATGAAGGAAACCCTGGACACCACCAGAGGTGGAGGACTTCCATTGCTGCCCTAATTAACAGGGGCATAATGGCTGTAAGTGGGTAAGAAGGCTGCGATGTGCCCAAATTTAAGTTGAGGTGTTATTCCTCAAGCTTACGTTGAACTCGGTTGGGACAATGAGGAGGTCGCAGACTGACTGGTCAGATTAGGAGTGGACAAAGAACAAAAGTGACAGGCAACCATAAACTCGGGTTTGCCACCACACACTGAACAAATGGGTTCTACAAAGCAGTCGCTAGATTGCTCCACTTTAGAGGAGGCCCTATTGCGAGCACTCAAAGCAGTACACAAAATCGGAAGAAGTGCACGTGAATTACTGCTTCACTTTTCAGTCCCCGGATGATGGTAGGGGCAAGGTAGAAGAGCAGGTGTTGCCATCACCTGCAGTTGCACAGTAAAGTGACATAAACTGAGGAGTGGTTGGTGGAGGTGTCAGAGGGGACTGGGGGATCACGAAACGAACAGTCCATTCAGAATGCTGAAAGGTTGGGAAGGAGGGAAGATGTGCCTCATGGTGGAATCTTGTTGCTAGTGGCTGAGATTGCAAAGCAAGATCCAAGTGAGGTTAGTGGAGTGGAGATCGCTAGGGCGTTCCACTGTTGTCTCTCTGAGTGGGAACTAAGACGAGATGCGGCCAACGGCTCTGAAAGCGGTGGTGGAGGCGAGACCGCTGTTAAGGCAAAATGCAGACCCCCCCCCCCTCAGAAGCAACTGAGCACGACTCATCGTGTGTGGATTTCAGTTTCCGAGAATGAGCCTTGGTTGTTACCTGTCTAGCAGCCAGGTGACTGTTCGCAGTTACCATCAATGAGCCTGTGAATAATGGCCACTCGACAAGTTACCAGAACATCACATTTGCCCAAGGGTGTTTAATGTGCAGAGGCTGCAACTTACTTGAGGTAGAGTGGAGGAGAGACTACAGAGAAAGGAACAACGAAAAGAGAAAACAAACTCAAGCAATGGGTTTCCTTAAAAAACATGTGGACTTACTGGGGATCCAGTCAACTTCAGGAAGAGGATGGCTACCAGATCTTCCAAGGAAGCAAAGATAGCGATGCAGGTCCCCAGCAATAAACCGATCATACTGTAAAGCAGAAAATCAGCAACCCGCTATATTAAAGTGAACTGCAATATAATTATCTTTTAAATGTTTTACCTGTACCCGCCTCTACCATTTCCTCTGGCAGTTCATTCCATATACCCACCAACTTCTGGTGAAAAAGTTAACCCTTTTAAATATTATTTAAACCTACGCCCTCTGCTTTTTGATCCCTGAAAGGGACCAGATGGAGGGAAGGGCTGGGAGTGAGATTGTGCCTCTGCCATAGTGAATCAGATTTGGATGCTATGGCCCAGATCCCTGTCGTTCACAGTTCAGGTGGGACCCTGGGGGAGGTTTCCAAATCTGCCCCCTCCCACATCCCCTCCATCACCTCAGCGCAGTCCTGAAGCTCCTGGATTGTCAGGAAACTTCCCCCTCAGCTGGGGGGAGGGGGTTGCTGGACTCTAGGATTCTCAGCTGACAGCAGGTGGGGGGGGGGTAATAGGACGAAGGCTGGAGCTTGGGGACTAGTCATTCAACACCTTGGAGGATAGCAGAATCAACCTGAGAGAGGTAAATATAAAGATTAGCTTTATTTGTTCCACATTCGTCGAAACAGCAAAACATACAGTGAAATGCATAGTTTGCATCAACAACCAACACAGTCCGAGGATGTGCTGGGGGCAGCCCGCAAGTGTCACCCTGCTTCTGACACCAATACATCGTGCCCACAACTCATGAATCCTAACCTGTGTACATCCTAGGAATACGGGAGGAAACTGCAGCATCCAGAGCAAATAGGGGAACGTAGAAACCCGGTACAGATGGCTGCGGGATTTGAACCCTGATCGCTGGCACCGTTAAGTGTTATCCTAACCGCTACACTACCAGTCTAATGTCCTGAGTGGGAGAGGGGTTGCAGAGGGAGGTTGAGTTGGGGGCTGCAGGATACCTTAATTTCAGGCAATGCGAGCCTGCTTCTTCGAGCCTCTTCTGTCCTGGGACCCTGTCTCATCTGATGTCTCAGTGTCACTGACTGTGACCACAGACAGAGGGACCAACTGATGGTTCACATCTTCCCCATCATCGCTGGTGTAGGGCCAGGGCAGGAGCAGGCCCTTCACCTTGCTCATCTTGTTCTCCCCATCTGATGACGAACTTTGCCCTTCTCACCACGCATCCGTCTCTCCTGTCCCAACCCATGTACCTGCTCTGAAATGACCCACGAGGGCCAATTGGGAACGCATAACAGATGTCGGCTTTTCAGGATCCAGAGACTGAAGAGATTAGAAGGAAGTTCTGAGTGAGACGAGGAATCCCGACATCAGAGGCCTGTAGATGTGTGGAGTTCCTCCTCAGAGGGAGGGATGCTGAAACCCAAGGCCAACGAAGTAAAGGTCATAACACATGGAACCAGGCCTTTCTGTCCATCTGGTCCATGCTGACCAAGATCTCCTCTAAGCTAATCCCATTTGTCAGCAGGGTTCCAATGAGATCACCGCTCTATAATGTTATTCATAGAAGGTACCATGGAAGTATAAGCTTTTTTTCATCTACTCCTCTTTGTTTACTCAAACACTTTGACAAGATTATTTTTCTTCCATTATGAGGTGGCATTGTAGCATAGCAGTTAGCGCAACGCTTTACAGCAACGGCTACAAGATCGGAGTTCGATTTCCTCCATTTGTACATTCTCCCCATGACCGCGTGGGTTTCCTCCAGGTGCTCTGGTTTCCTCCCACATTCCAAGTGTGTGCAAGTTAGGGTTAATGAGCTGTGTGCATACTATGTTGGCGCTGGAAGCATGGCAACACTTCTTACTGATTAGATTTGACGCAAATGATGCATTTCACTGTATGTTTCAATGTACAGCTGACAAATAAAGCTAATCCATAGAATCTTTAAATCACACTATTTTAGAGCAATTGAAGTGCTTCAATGTTTTTCACAAATAATTAGGAATGAAAATGTTTGTAGTACTAAAAAACAACAGCAATTAGCTTTACTGTAGCAAAGGTGTTCTGAAGTGCTTCAGAGTACTGCCAGAGAAAATAAAATGAGCAAGTAGGGGATAACAGAAACAAACAATAAGTAGGGTTACGGTTAGGGTTAGGATGAGGATTACAGTGAAGGAGAGTCATTCGTGTGAATAAAAGAGGTGGAGGTTCAGTAAAGTTTATTGGGAATGTTCAGATGTGTTGGGCTCTGTTGGCTAAATGCATACTGTTATGATCCCAGCCCCCTCCTTTGTGAGAATCGCAAGAGCCCTAGTGAAGGGGGGGGGGGGTCAATGACCCAAGAGAAGAGAGAGATACGTGCGGTGTCCCTCGTTTCACGGCGAGGCAAAAGCTGGCGACTGTGGTCATTGTCTCGTGGAGACACCTTTGTGAATTGGGAACTGTACTACGTGTATACCCTCAGGGCAACGTGGGTGGAGAGACGGAGAGAGATTGCATCATCCCCACCTGATTGACATCTGAGACCCCGTGAGTTCAGATAAAAGAGGGGTTGTAAAGATGGCCTCCACAGACGCACCAGAAGACACGCTAGAAATCCTGTGACAGCGTTTAATAGCGACAGCTGGTGGGGGGGTTCGTGTGCGTCTTTTCCTTGCCTGGGATTGGCGACCTCACCACGGAAGAACGGCTTTAGCTACGGGAGAGGCCACAAGTGAACGGCCACCCCCCAACGAGACTCCGACGGATCGAACTCCTGAAGGTTGGAAAACCCGCCGGGTAACTGTTCCATTCTATACCTATCTCTCTCTCTCTCCAACAAAGTGCACCACCACGACACCCAAAAGACTGCAGCTGGTGGAACTGCACTGACCTCGAGAAACTTTTATATTTTCATTGGACAAAATATTACCCCTAGACAACGATTGAGCTTATTTCTTATTGATTATTACTATACCTGCGCTTTAGATTGAGTATTGACGACGTATGTTATCTGAATGTTTGTATTAACCTTACTTTTATGCCCCTTTATAAATAAAAACTTCTAAAAGATAGTGCCATCAGACTTCAACGGACCTCTCTATCTTTGCTGGTAAGTGATCCAGTTACGGGATACGTAACAATACACATCAATGTTGGAACAAACAGAGGGGAATTTCACAAGTTACAGTAAGGGACCTAATTCAAGATAGTCCGGGGAAATGAGTACTAGTTTGCAAACAAGAAACATGAGATCCAGCTGACTTCCTACATAATCACCCAATATTTCTGTGGATTTTGCTTCTGTTAAGACCCAAGTTAGATAGACTACTGAAAAAGAAAATCCAAATATTTATGCTAGGAGGTATCTTGGATAAAATCAGTATCGATAGCTGATTTCTTAGTATAGGATAAAATTTAAAGCCTGGTAGGTGTGGTTAAAGTCAATGGGAAGGAGATCGATTTTCACTTTATGTGGAAGTGTAAAATGGATAATAGCAAGTCAGCAGTCCAGTTTACAGCTCCCTTGGGTTTTATTTTTGTGGACTCCAAATACCTCTTAAACATGCTTTACGCTTTTGCACAAAATCAAATTCTACCCCAGGGATATAGTCAAAGTAATGCGATATCTACAGAGCACAGTTTCCAGTCTTATTTTTATGATAATGCAAAGCAGAAAACATCAGTGTAAAACAGAGGAAGAGAAAATGTAAACTAAACACTATAACTCTATAATGTTCTATGTTCTATATATTCTACATGCATTGCTCTGCATTCCTTTTCCAAGAACTAGATGTGCCTGATAACTGTTCAGTCACCTTCCCCTTAAATGTGCAGGGAGACTAAAGTTGAAAACAACATTTGATATGATAAGAATCCCCAGCCTCAGGCCAAGAAATCTCCTAGAGCCGAATTTATTGAGGGGGTCTTACCTTATTTCCACCACCAATTTTCCAGCTGTTCCATACGAGGCTTGAGCTGAAATGGAAATTGTTAAGTTTGGTCAATGTTAATTGAAAATACCCATCTGTGGCACATCTTTGGGAAAGGGGGAACGGAGGAGCTGAAAGAGAGTGGAAGTCCACCGGCTTTCCGGGTGGGTGCTGCTTTGTGAGCTAAGCAGGGAAATGGTTTAATTAATGAGAACATCTCAGGTGGCTCAGATATGAAGATGAAACAGACTCCAGGTGCTGGAACCTGGAGCAGCAAACAAAATGCTGGAAAGACTCAGCATGTCAGGTAGCTTCTGTGGAGTGTCAATAATAAAGGTTCTTCACTTACCTCCACAGATGCTGCATGGCCCAATAGGTCCTTCAGCATTTTGTTTTATAATTAATGCTTGTTGAGTACATGCATTCACTAATATTGAAATACAGCAATATTTTTGCTCTCTTTTAGATCTCTCCATGCCTTCTCCTTTTTGGCTTTGACAGAAGTGGTTCTACAAAAGCTTGGATAGATTCCCTAAAGCAGAGGAGGAACAGAGCAGGAGGTGGCCACAGGCCAGATCCACATGGTAGTGACATCACAACTAACATGTGACTAGCTCCCTTGATAGTTATCCTAAGATCTTTGTGGCAAATTGATGGTGCCACTGTGGTCAACATCCATCCATTAATTTATTAAATGGTGTAATAGGAATAAGGAGCCAAGTGGCATGCTGGTTCTAGTTCTTCTGTTGATCATCATTTACAGTGCATCAGACTCTGCTTTCTAATTTTCGTTCCATTGAAGTTAATGGATCTGAATTTCAGAGTACACAGCTGCTACTATGGAGAGATAATTAGTACAATCAACTCAGAATGTATTTCTACCTAACATCCTTAAATTCTTTTTATTATCAGACGTTTGGCAATCTCAGAACTACAATTAAAAATTGATTCAGCAACAATTGAAATTTTCCGGAGAGAGTTCTAATTGTCTACCACGCTTTTCATGAGGCAATGTTCATAACTTCATTTCAGGAAGAATGCATTCTCATTTTCAGGTTATGGCCAAGAAACTGGACATTATATCAGAAGGTGTACTAAACCAGAGATGGCCAACATGTGAGCTCTTGCAACATAAATCTAATTCAAAGCAGGTGAAAGGCCACGGAACTTGGGGATGTGCCGGTGATTTATTGTGGAGGAAGGATGGGCCTTCAGTTGAGTGGGGAAATCAACGTCAAGACTCACATTGAGGGAATCAGTGGGGATGGAGTGAACGAAAGGAATGTGGATTCAGGATTAGGCTTGAGCATTGTCAGACGGTAACATGATGGTTGGGAACGTGATTGGGCTGGGGTTTGATAGCAAGTATTCCTGAAGCATGCCCTCAGTGATTAGGGCGGAACTAAAGGAACTAAAAAAAGTGATTAGGAACTAAAGGCTAAACAGAGACTTACCTGTTGGAGGACTCATTTTCCAAACTGATGGTCATGGGCTTGGTCAGCTGGTTCTCTTTAAGTAGCTCGGAAGCAGCCCTTAGCTGCCTCCTCTGATGAGCCAATGATGGATTGTGCCATGCCAGAACAAAGTAGTGCTTTCAGCAAGAACAATGCTGAAGATGGAGTTAATTTAGAATGGTTGGCTGCACACTTAAAATTCAAACCACAGCCCTGACATCCTTTAGCTATTTATCATAATCCTTGCTTGAGGTAATTTACATCCTGCATTTTTATACAGTGAGAACTCACCGAGACCAAAGTATGTTTTGCATTTAGCTGAAATTGCCGCTTCAATCAGCATTACACTGGAGCTGTGTGCCAACCAGGAGCTGCTGATCAGCAGGAATGATCCCAGGACTACGCCACACTAGAAACACAATAAACAAACAAACATCAGCCTTCAATGTTAACTTTACAGCACTACTCTGTAGTGAAATCATTTTCGCTCTAGACTTTATAAAAAATCAAGACATCATTAAATGATAGAGAATGGCTCATGTTTTTAAAACAGCTTTCCTGATCTTAGGTCATTCAGAAGCATTTTGTGGCCAGTGACGGATTTTTGGATGTGAGGCCATTGCTTTATTGTAGGAACTGGGGGAAGTCAATGTAAATTCCCACAAAGAGCAGAATGATAAATGACTAGATAATTTTTCATGATATTGGCTGATAAATTTTGTCCATGCTGTCAAAATCAATTATTTGTTCGTCTTTGAAATAATCCATTGGAATCCACGCACTGAGAAAATAGAGACCTTGACTGAACACTTTATGACACCAGTATACTCAGTGGCCACTTTATTGGGTACGCCTGTACACCTGCTCATTAGAGCAAATAACTAATCAACCAATTATGTGCAGCAAATCAATGCATAAAGGCATGCAGTTGTGATCAAGAGATTCAGTTGTTGGTCAAAACAAACATCAGGATGGGGAAGAAATGTGATTAAGTGACTTTGACTGTGAAATGGTCTTGGTGCCAGATGGGGTGGTTTGTGTATCTCGGAAACTGCTGCTCTCCTGGGATTTTCACACACAACACCCTCTAGAGTCTGCAGAGAATGATGAGCAAAACAAAAATCATTCAGTGAGAGGCAGCTCTATAAATGCCCTGCTAACGAGAGAGATCAGAGGAGAATGGCCAGGTTGGTTCAAGATGACAGGAAGGTGACAATAACTCCATGTGTTCCAACAGTGGTGTGCAAAAGGCCACCTGAATGCACAACACGTTGAACCTTGAAATGGATGGGCTACAGTAGCAGAAGGCCATGGACATAAACTCAGTGGCCACTTTACTATGTAAGTAATAACGTGGCCACTGAGTGTCTATCCCTGCATCTTGAGATCTCCATTAGTATTTCTTTTTCTCAGGCAGACTTATTTTCAGTGTGTTATTTATTAAGAATGTGGAAACCACAGACTCCTCCGCAGATGGACAAAGGCTCCCTGGCAGGATGAATGATTATAAGCAGTCGGAAAGGCAATGCAATCTTTTTACTATTTAATCGGGGTACTGTGTGCTCCTAATGGATGAGCTCCAGGTTCTCAGAAGTATCCCAAATGCTCCTTTTGCATTTTGGGTTGCTATCTTGGTGATTCATAAACAGTGCCCTCCAGCCTAAAACTACACTTCCTTAGTCTCAACGATGCCACCAGTTTGTGTCACCTTCAAACTTACCAATCATCTCTCCTACATTCACATCCTAATTGTCAATGTATATAAGCAACATTAAGGATGTCAGCACTGATCCTGAGTATTAGGCTTCTAATAAAAGTAAACAACTCTCCCTTACCTCCTTGTATTCCCAAACCAGACTCTCAAGTTGTTGTGGCTTTACACACTGAGCCAACTCATTAGTAAGCAAGATATTGAAACAATTTACCCAATGGTGAGACGCTTTCAGTAAAACCAGCCAAACTAAATAGTTGACTCAATCATTTAACAAATACAGCTTAACAAAAGGAACTGGTAAGACCGGTCAAACTGGGTGCGTAGTGAACAAAATAAAAAACAATATACTGCAACATAATCTCTCTTATACACAAGATTATCTCCTAAACAATGATCTAGAATGTTACAGGATCATAGAAAAGGTTACAGAATAGAACTAGGGAATTTTACCCTTAATTTCCATGTCAACTCTCCTGCAGTCTTTGTTTCCATTCTCCACTTTCTTTATAAAGCCTTGCAAATTGTTCCTTATCACAGTTAGTCTCCTCCACAAATCCACGACGTAGTCTGCCTTCACCACATCAGCAGGTGATGCATTCTACTTTCCAATCACACTACGTTATAAAAAAAGCTTTCCTTCACGTTACTGTCCACTCTGTCCTGACCTCTCGCTGCTTTGTATGCTTCCATCTATCACCCTCAGCCTCCTCTCCTCGAAAGAAAATTGCTGAGCTTCTCCCATCTTATTCCCACAATTGTAGTCTTACATCACAGGAACTATTTCGTAAATCTCTTTTTTTCTTTCTTTTTCAATCTTTTTATTAGTATTAATAATATTATGAACAAAATACAATTGATATATTAATAAAGGGATTACAAACATACAAATTCCCATTACACATGAAAGAATACATAAGCAATGAATACAGTATAAATAAGTTTTCCCGAAACATGAACCATATAGTATATATATGAACAAGGTAAATCTAGATATTTCATAATATGTAATATAAAGAAAAAAAATATATATATGCAAAATTAACTAACCTCGTAAATCTCCTCTGGACTCTCCCCAGTATTTCTTTATCCATGTGATAAAGAAGCAAACAGAATTAAAGACTATTTGCCAGTCGTATCTGTAATTTTGTTTATTGAAAGTTCAGCTTGACTCCCTGATTTCATATTCTATGTCTCATTTGATAATGCTCAGATATAGGATCGTATTAATGCTAATATATGGGATCATATTAATGAACTGTTGGGTTTTGAGTTATTTTTTGTTACATGTTTGTAACAAAATATCAACAGCAATGAGGTGCATTTTACCCTCACAAAGAAGGTGTTGAGCTGCTTTTTTTGAATAGACTGATCAAAAAGGTTAAGGCACATGCGATCAGAGATTTGGTAGATTTGGCCATAGAGGAACACGGTGGAGAAGTGTATTCTGATTTGGTGTCTGTGGTCAGTAGTAAGCTGCTTAGTAAGTATGTAGATGACACAAGCATTGGCAGAGTAGTGAGGAAGGCTGTCAGATTACGCGCTCGGTTCCACTTTATTCGGCACCTGACCGGGCTGTAGCTGATCTACTTCAAGGTTCAACGTGTTGTGCATTCAGAGATGCTCTTCTGCACACCACTGTTGTAACGTGAGGTTATTTAAGTTACTGTCGCCTTCCTGCCAGCTTGAACCAATTTGGCTATTCCCCTCTGACAAGGCATTTTCACCCCTAGCACTTTTATTGGTTTTTCACACTATTCCCTGTAAATTCTAAGGAATTGGGATCAGAAATATCAAGGGCATGTGTCTTGATTTATTTTTGTTTTGTAGCCAGCAGTACATTGCAATACATAACAATAAAAAAACTAAAAATAACAGTAAGAATTATATATGTATATATAAATTAAATAAGTAGTGCAAATAGAGAGCAAAAAACATTTAAAAAGTGAGGTACTGTACATGGGTTCATTGCCCATTCAGAAATCTGATGGCAGAGGGGAAGAAGCTGTTTCCGAAATGTTGGGTGTGTATCTTCAGGCTCCTGTACCTCCACCTTGATGGCAGCAATGAAACGAGGACATGCCCTAGGTGATGGAGATCCTTAATAATAGATGCAGCCATTTTGAGGCATAGTCTGTTCAAGATGTCCTCAGTGCTGGGGAGGCCAGTGCCCATGATGGAGCTGGCTATGTTTGCCACTTTCTGCAACTTTTACTAATCCTGTGCAGTGTTCCCTTCATACCAGACGGTGATGTAACCAGTTAGAAAGCTCACCACAATAGATCTGTAAAAAATTGCAAATGTCTTTGGTGACATACCAAGTCTCCTCAAACTCCTCATGAAATAAAGTTGCCATCTTGCCTTCCTTTAACTACATTAATATGTTGGGCCCAGGATAGATCTCCAGAGATGTTCACACCCAGGAATTTGAAACTGCTCACCCTTTCCACTGGTGATCCCTCAGTGAGGCCTGGTGTGTGTCCCATTGACCTCCCCTTCCAGAAGTCCACAATTAATTCCTGACACTGAGTGCAAGGTTGTTGTTGCAAGTGGGGAGTAGAAGAAGAGTGGAGGGGATGGGAATTTTTTTTTCCAGAAAGGAGAAATTAATGTTCATGCCATCAGGTAGGAGGCATAAATATCAACTTCTCTGTCCGGTAAAAAAACTTCCTCCCCTCTCCCATCTTCTTTTATTCCCCACTCTATCCCCTTACCTCTTCTCACCTGCCTATCTAGTCTCCCTGAGTCCCCTCCTCCTTCCCTTTCTCCTATGGTTCACTCTCCTCTCCAGCCCTTTACCTTTCCTAACCGCCTGGCTTCACCTATCACCTTCCAGCTACCCTCCATCCTCTGCCCCCCAACCTTTTTATTCTGGCAACTTCCCCCTTTCTTTCGAGTCCTGAAGAAGAGTTCCGGCCCAAAACATCGACTGTTTACTCATTTCCATGGATGCTGCCTAAGCTGCTGAACTCCTCCAGCTTTTTATCTGTGTTGCTTATGAGCACTGATCCCTTAAATACAGTGCAATATGAGCCTGACTCCCAAAAGCAAACTACAAACATGCTCTCTCCTCTCTGTTAACTTTTGGATCCTTTCTGTGCACACCTCCTCTGCCGTTTCTGTTTTGGCTTGCTGCTATGACTTTCACTTCAGCATGGACATTGCATAACCAGCCTCTACCTTGTCTACATGCTCTTTACCCAGCAGAAAGCATCACTGCTCTGCCTGTGCTTATTTTTGTAACTGGCTGACGACTGAAGTTGTCTCTGTAACATTTCCTCTACTTAACTGTGTTTGATTAACTTAATTTAAGAGTTTCACCAAGTTGAGAGTCAGGTGACAAGGTGCACTCCTTTAGAGGGTGTACAGGCTTGAATTCACCTGTCGTATTGGAGCCGATGCCTTGTCCCTGGGAGTTTATCAGCTCCAGAGACCTTCAAACCAATTCTTCTGCTCTTAAGCGACAGAAGGTCATCTACTACCATGTCTTGCTGGTACCTGTGGCTAGGTTATCCACTGAAGTTGTTGATCAATAAAAAGCCCAGACTTTAATTTGATTGCTGCTTCTTGTTAAGTCAGAATGTTTTTGATCTGAAGTTTGCTCAGAAGCAGTGATTGGATCAATTTGACAAATAACCTGTATGACAGGAGCCCTGGAATAAGTTTACTTCATGTCTTCCAATAAATCTCACTGGTCTTATCCTTTTCCCACTAACCTTGTGACCAGCATCCTTTATGTACTGGCTCTAGTGCATTGTGGTTCCTTCTTTAATTAATCTATAGGCAGTCCATCTAAGAGACTCTGATTTCAAATCTCCGCTGCCTTGAGGCCATACCCACTTATGGGAAAGGCTTCGGGACTAAACCCTGAGGACAAATCCGGAGCTGGAGTCCCTAAGGCAGTCCGACATTACCTTCAACCTCATTCTGGCAACTCCTGCGACGACACTGGTGCCAAGCTGTATTGGCTCTGGCCCTTCCCTTGGACAACATTGGTGGCATGGAGAGGGGAGACTTGCTGCTTGGGCAACTGCCGGTCTCCCATACAACCTTGCCCAGGCCTGCGCTCTGGAAACTATTCCATGCACAGATCCATGATCTCGCAAGACTAACCGATGCCACCACCACAGAGCTGAATATTGTTGATACTGGTATACTCACTGAGACAAGAATGATCAAGCTAACACTAGTAACTGTCAGCCTTCAGCTCCTTTAACCATGTTACAAGAAACAACCAATTGATAGTCTCTGAGCATAGTCGCAACCTTTCAACCATAAGGTGACATTCTTCCAAGTGTTTAAAAGACATGCACCATATTCTGCAGTAATCACACATCAAATGACCTCCAAATATTTTGTAAATATACTTCTGAACCTTAATGTGAATGTGAGCAACAGTCTCATCACCAACCTTGTCAGAAGAGCTCTTTGCATTATTTACTAAGGAGTCAAACTAGACATATATATATTAAGAACTGAAATGCATAGCAAGTCTATTAGCCCTGGAGGAGTGGGAAAGGTGCTGCAGTTTGATAACCTTTTAAAAAATGTTGCTTGATGTATGGATTGTTCTCAGTTTTTATCCTGGCTCTAACTAAAATGTGTGGTGGTCCCTGAACTTGTAGTTCAAGTTCAATTTTCATTCAACCAACCATGAATACCCATGAATACAGCTTTATGAAACAGCGTTACTCCAGGACCAAGATGCAAAACACAGTACCAACAGTCATTCACAGCACAAGGCACACATAGCACGCATAAGATAGCTGTAAAATACAGTCACACACAATAAAATATAGTCCAAGTCCCTGAGTCCTTGAATGTTGCAGCAGTCTGCAGTTGAACACAATACATCTTGTAAGAATTGTATATCTGACAGTCAAAGCACATGATATAATCAATACTCTTTTTCCACCTCTCACTACTATGGTCGAAAGTTCCTACCTGCTTCAAAAGGGCAGCAATTATACCAGTGCCCAAGAAGAGTAGTGTGAGCTGCCTTAACGACTATTGCCCAGTAGCACTCGCATCTACAGTGATGAAATGCTTTGAGAGCTTGGTCATGGCTAGAATGAACCCCTGTCTCAGCAAGAACCTGGACCCACTGCAATTTGCCAATCACCACAGTAGGTCTATGGCAGACACAATCTCAATGGCTCTTCACATGGCCTTAGGTCACCTGGACAATATAAACACTCTGTCAGAATGCTGTTTGTTGTCTATAGCTCAGCATTTAGCACCATCATTCCCACAGTCCTGATCGATAAGCACAGAACCTGGGCCTCTGTGCCTCCCTCTGCAATTGGATCCTCGACTTCCTAACCGGAAGACCACAATCTGTGCGCATTGTTGATAACATCTCCTTCTCACTGACAATAGACAATAGACAATAGGTGCAGAAGTAGACCATTCGGCCCTTTGAGCCTGCACTGCCATTCTGAGATCATGGCTGATCATCTACTATCAATACCCGGTTCCTGCCTTGTCCCCATATCCCTTGATTCCCCTATCCATAAGATACCTATCTAGCTCCTTCTTGAAAGCATCCAGAGAATTGGCCTCCACTGCCTTCTGAGGCAGTGCATTCCAGACCCCCACAACTCTCTGGGAGAAGAAGTTTTTCTTTAACTCTGTCCTAAATGACCTACCCCTTATTCTCAAACCATGCCCTCTGGTACTGGACTCTCCCAGCATCTGGAACATATTTCCTTCCTCTATCTTGTCCAATCCCTTAATAATCTTATATGTTGCAATCAGATATCCTTAATTCCAGCGTGTTCAAGCCCAGTCTCTCTAACCTCTCTGCGTAAGACAGTCCGGACATCCCAGGAATTAACCTTGTGAATCTACGCTGCACTTCCTCTACAGCTAGGATGTCCTTCCTTAACCCTGGAGACCAAAACTGTACACAATACTCTAGGTGTGGTCTCACCAGGGCCCTGTACAAATGCAAGAGGATTTCCTTGCTCTTGTACTCAATTCCCTTTGTAATAAAGGCCAACATTCCATTAGCCTGACGATCAATACTGGTGCACCTCAGGTGTGTGCTTAGCCCACTGCTCTATATACCCATGACTGTGTGGCTAGGCATATCTCAAATACCATCTATAAATTTGCTGATGATACAATCATTGTTGGTGGAATCTCAGATGGAGATGAGAGGGCGTACAGGAGCGAGATATACCAGCTAGTTGAGTGCTGTTGCAGCAACAACCTTGCACGGAAGAGCTGATTGTGGACTTCAGGAAGGGTAAGACGAGGGAACACAAACCAATCCTCATAGAGGGATCAGAAGTGGAAAGAGTGAGCGATTTCAGGTTCCTGGCTCTCAACGTATCAATGCAGGTATAAAGAGGCAAGACAGCAGCTATATTTCATTAGGAGTTTAAAGAGATTTGGTTTGTCAACTAAAACACTCGGAAGCTTCTATAGATGTACCATGGAGAGGATTCTGAGAGGCTGCATCACTGTCTGGTATGTGGGAGAATGGTGCAGCTACTGCACAGGACCGAAGGAAGCAACAGAAAGTTGTAAAATTAGTCGGCTCCATCTTGGGTTCCAGCACTCGTAGCGTCCAAGACATTTTCAAGGAGCGGTGCCTCAAAAAGGTGACATCCATTATTAAAGACCCTCATCAGCCAGGCTATGCCTTGTTTTCACTGTTACTGTCAGGTAGGAGGTACAGAGGCCTGAAAGCACACACTCAGCGATTCAGGAACAGCTTATTCAGCCATAGTGGGGTGTGTCAGGAATGGACAGGAGGAGGAGTATAGGAAACTGATACAGGACTTTGTGATATGGTGCAACTCAAACTACCTGCGTCTCAATATCACCAAGACCAAGGAGATGGTGGTGGACTTTAGGAGATCTAGGCCTCATATGGAGCCAGTGATCATTAATGGAGAATGTGGAGCAGGTTAAGACCTACAAGTATCTGGGAGTACAGTTAGACGAAAAGCTAGACTGGACTGCCAACACAGATGCCTTGTGCAGGAAGGCACAGAGTCGACTGTACTTCCTTAGAAGGTTGGCGTCATTCAATGTCTGTAGTGAGATGCTGAAGATGTTCTATAGGTCAGTTGTGGAGAGCACCCTCTTCTTTGTGGTGGCGTGTTGGGGAGGAAGCATTAAGAAGAGGGACGCCTCACGTCTTAATAAGCTGGTAAGGAAGGCGGGCTCTGTCGTGGGCAAAGTACTGGAGAGTTTAACATCGGTAGCTGAGCGAAGGGCGCTGAGTAGGCTACGGTCAATTATGGATAACTCTGAACATCCTCTACATAGCACCATCCAGAGACAGAGAAGCAGTTTCAGCTACAGGTTACTATCGATGCAATGCTCCTCAGACAGGATGAAGAGGTCAATACTCCCCAATGCCATTAGGCTTTACAATTCTACCGCCAGGACTTAAGAACTTTTTAAAAGCTATTATTAATGCTTTTTGAGATAGTGATTTAGATGCATATCATATTTTTTTTTACTGAGTTGTATTGTATGTAATTAGTTTTGCTACAACAAGTGTATGGGACATTGGAAAAAAGTTGAATTTCCCCATGGGGATGAATAAAGTATCTATCTATCTATCTATCTATCTATCTATCTATTCCCCTCTGCCATCTGATTCCTAAATGGACATTGAACCCATGAACACCACCTCACTTTTTTTGAAAACCCCTGTTTTTGCAATATTTTTATCTATTCAATATACATATATATATACTTACAGTAATTTACTTATTCTTTCTATATTATCAAGTATTGCATTGAACTGCTGGTGCTATGTTAACAAATTTCACAAGACATGCTGGTGATAATAAACCTGATTCTGATTCTGCTCATTCATTTGCAGTTAATGCATGGCATGGTGGTGATAGAAGGTTTCAGAAAATGCTGCCTGTGTCAAAATTGTAATACTGAATCTGCTCAATGATAGGAAACAAGGGGCGATGTTTGAAGGTCAGCTCTCCTACAGGAGGCCTGTGACTAGTAAAGTGCCTCAGGAGACAGAGATGGAGCCTCTATTTTTCATTATTTATGTAAATGATGTGGATGTGAATGTACATGGTACAATTAGCAAGTTTGCTGATCATACTAAATTAGGAGTTTTGCTAAGAGTGAAGCAGTTACAATGAACTATAAACTCAGTTGGGGGGGATGGGGGCAAATGGATTTCAGCTCAGCTTGAGGCAATGCATTTTGGACATTCAAGTCAGGGTAGGGCCTATAGATCGAATGGCAGGGCACTAGTGAGTGTTGTGGAACAGAGGAATGTGGGACTGCAGGTGCATAGTTCATTGAAAGTGGCTGTACATCTAAGACAGGGTGGGGAAAGGAAGCATTTAGCATGCTGCCCTTCATCACGGCATCGAATTTAGGAGTAGGAATATTATGCTGCATTTATATAGGACATTTTAGTGAGTTTGCACTTGGAGTAGCATGTAGAGTTTTGGTCACCCTATTATAGGAAAGGGAATGCCAAGCTCGAGAGGGTGGAGGAGAGCTTTATGAGGATGGTGCCTGGTCCAGACGACCTGAGTTATAGGCAGAGGTTGGCAATGCTGGATCGTTATTCCCTGGAGCACAGGAGAATGAGAGGCCACCTCACTGAAGTTTATAAAATCATGAGAACATGGAGAAGGTCAGTGATCAGAGTCTTTCTGCATTACAGGGGAATCCAAAACTAGAAGGCACAGATTCAGGATTAGAGGGTAGAGATTTGAAAAAGAGCTGAGAGGTAACTTCTTCAGACAGAGCAGAGTGAGTATCTGAAATGGGCTGCTTGAGGATGTAACTGAGATGGATACAATCGTAATATTCGAGAGGCACTTGTGTAGGTACATATATGGAGGGGTAGGGCTTGGAGGGTTGTGGACAGGGAAGATGTTGTGGTCGGCATAGACCTGTTGAGCCGATAGGCCTGTTCCTGTGCTGTATTAATCTATGATTACAATATTCCACGGATATTTAGAAACAGAACACCAGAGCACAGTATAGACCCTTCAGCCCACAATGTTGTGCTGAACTTATAAACTACTCTCAGATCAATCTAAGCCTTCCCTCCCACATAGCTCTCAATTCTGCTATCATCCATATGCCTATCTAAGAGGTTCTTAAATTTCCCTGATCTATCTGCCTCTACCACAGCCCTGGCAGAGCATTCTGCATACACACCACTCTCAGAGTGGACATAGAACATAGACAATCTACAGCACATTACAGGCCCTTCAGCCCACAATGTTGTGAGTAAAACTTAACTCTGACACCCACCCTATACTTTCCTCCAACCACCTTAAAACTAAGTCCCCTCATGTTATTCATTTCTACTCTGGGAAAAAGTCTCTAGCTATCTTCTTGACTTATCTTATACACCTCAATCAACTTGCCTCTCATTCTCTTTTGCTCCAAAGAGAAAAACCCTACCTCATTCAACCTACCTTCATAAAATATGCTCTGTAATCCAGGCAGCATCCTGGTAAATCACCTCTGCACCCCCTATAAAGCTTCCACATCCTTCCTTTAATGAGGCGACCAGAACTGAACACAAATTCCAGGTGTAGCCTAGCCAGGGTTTTATAGAGCTGCAACATTACCTCACAGCTCTTAAACTCATTCCCCCGATTAATTGAGTCCAGCGCATAACCCTATCAACTTGAGGGATTGATAAACGTGGACCCCAAGATCCCTCTGTTCCTCCACTAAGAATCTAAGAATCCTGTGCTAAGAATCCTGTCATTAACCCTGTATTCTTCCTTCAAATTCGATATTCCCAAAGTAAATCATTTCAGATTGAACTCCATCTGCCACTCCTCAGCAATGTCCCATTGTAAACTGCAAAAGACTTCAACACTATCTACAACTCCACCATCCCTCATGTCATCTGCAAACTTACTAACCCATACTTCCCTTTCTTCAACCAAGTCGTTTAGAAAAATCAGAGAAATTAAAATTAGGAAAAGAGCAGGAGTCCCAGAACAGATCCCTGTGGAACACCACTGGTCACTGGTCATCGACCTCCAGCCAGAATATGCTCCCTCTACTACCACCTTCTGCCTCTATGGGCAAGCCAATTCCGTTTTCATATAACCAATTTTTTTTGGATCCCATGCCGCTCGACTTTCTGAATGATCCCACCATGGGGAACCTTATCAAATGCCTTACTAAAATCCATATAAACCACATCCACTGCTCTACATTCATCAAAGTGCTTTGTCACATCCTCAAAGAATTCAGTCAGCCTCATGAGGCATGACCTGCCTCTCACAGAGCCATGCTGATTATCCCTAATCAGACTATGCTTCTCCAAATGCTCATAAATCCCGTCTCTAAGGATCTTCTCTAACAACTTGCCCAACACTGAAGTATGGCTCAATGGTCTATAATTCCCAGATTATCCCAACTCACTTTCGTAAACAAAGGAAGAATATTTGCCAACATCCAATCTTCTGTAGCCAGTGAGGATGCAAATACCATTGCCAAAGACACAGATTCTCTTCCCACACTTCCCAGTGTAACCTGGGAGATATCCCACCTGGCCCCAGGGATTTATCTCTCTCAATGTTTTTCAGAAGTTCCATTCTTTAAGTAATATTCTTTTTCTTTATGTCAACATGTTTGAATGCAGCCTGTTTTATGATGTCCTCACAGCTGTCAAGGCCCCTCTCACTGGGGATTACTCATTAAGGATCTCCCCTATCCCCTCCAACTCCACACATATGTTCCCTCTTCATCCCTGATCAGTCCTACCTTCACTCTAATCATTCTACTGTTCTTCACATATATGTAGAACACTTTGGGGTTTTCCTTAATCCTACTCCCCAAGGCCTTCTCATGTCTCTTTCTAGCTCTCTCTAAGTCCATTCTTCAGCTCCTTCCTGGCATATCTTGTAACTCTCTAGAGCTCTTTCTGATCTTTGCATCCTAAACTTTAAGTAAGATACTTCCTTCCTCTTGACAAGATGTTCCACATCTCTTGTCAACTATGGTTCCTTCACCATACCATCCTTTTCTTGCCTCAGTGGAACAAACCTACCCAGAACCCTATGCAAGTGTCCCATTAACAACCTCCACATATCGGTTGTACATTTGTCTGAACACATCTGTTGACAATTTACACCTGCCTTAAGGGCACCATAATTTGCCCTCCACTAATTAAATATGCAGCTAACCTTATCTAAAGCTATAGTCAAGGTAAGGGAGTTGTGGTCACTGTCTCCAAATTGCTCACCCACCCAGAGATCTGTCTCCTAACCAGTTTCATTCCTGAATACTATTTGAAGCATAGCCTCTTCTCTGTGTCAGAAACCCTTTCTGGACAGACCTAATAAATTTTGCCCTATCTAAACTTCTTGCAATAAGGAAGTGCCAAACAATATTAGGAAAATTGAAGTCACCCACAGCAACAACCCTGCTACTTTTGCACCTTTCCAAAATCTGCCTCCCAATCTGTTCCTCAATGTCTGTAGAATACTCCCAGTTGAAAGCTTGCTCTTTCTAATTTAGACCACACTGACTCAGTAGACAATCTCCCTCCATGGCATCCTCCCTTTCTACACCAGTGATACTATCCCCGATTAGCAATGCCACACTCCACCTCTCTTACCTTGATTGCTGTCCCTTTTGAAGTATCTAAACTCCAGAGCATCCAGCAGCCCTTGTGAAAGCTAGGACTCTATAATGGCCACAACTTTGTAGTTCCATATATTGATGCATGCTCTAAATTCATCACCTGAGCATTACAATACTCACACTGTAATCCATCTAACTGATCACAATTTTACCCTATCAACTGCCTACTCTTGCCCACAAGGATAGTGGTTCCCATTGAGTTTAGATATAATTTGTCCTTTGTGTACGTGTCATACCTTCCCCGGAAGATATGACTGCACAAGATGATCCCACAGATCCACAAATCTGAAACCCTGTCCCTTGCACCAATTCCTCAGCCACACACTCATGTGTCAAATCATCTTATTCTTGGCATGTGACACAGGGTGAAATCCCAAAGGTTACTACCCTTGAGGTCCTGCTTTTCAGCTTCATACTTATCTCCTTATATTCTCTCCTTAGGATCTCATCTCTTTTCCTACCTATACCATTGTGACCAATATGAACAACGACTTCTGGCTGCTCACCCTCCCCCTTCAGAATGCTGTGACCCAGTCTGAGACATCCCTGACCCTGACAGCTGGGAGGCAACATACCCTCCAGCTGGCTCCCTAATATACACAGAATCTCTTGTCTGCTCCCCTAACCATTGAATCCCCTATCCCCACCGCACTCCCCTTCTCTCCCCTTCCTTTCTGAGCCAAAGAGTGCTAGATACCTGGTCACTGGCTCTCCCCGGTAGGTCATTCCAAACAATACAGTGAGGGGAATGGCCATAGGAGTACGTACTCTGCATGATTTGCTGATTCCCCTCAGAGTTACCCAGCTACCTGCCTCCTGCGGTTTAGAGGTGACTACAACCCTTTAGCTCTTATGTATCACTGTCTCATTCTCCCAAATGAGCTGGAGGTCATCCAGCTGTAGTTCCAATTCCCTAACATGATCTGTAACCTGCAGCTGGACGCGCTTCGCACAGACGTGGTTATCAAGGAGACCGGAGGTTTCCCAGAACTCCCATATCTAAAATGGAGAGCACACCACTAACCCCAGATCCATTCTCACTACTCGAGCTATGCACAAATAGACGAAGGAAGAAATAAACTGAGCAGAAACTTACCTTTGTCTCTTCTCTTGAGCCGAAGCCTCAATCTCTGCACTCTAAGAGTGACCCACTCACACTATGGCCGCTCCCACAATGGTCATAACACTTAAACCAATCTTTTTATAGATCTTTTCAAAATGCCCGATAAACTGTCTGCTAATTTAGTAATTTATAGTAAGTAACTAAAGTTAGAAAAATTAAAGTATTTGCTTATGGTCACTTCCTATATGATTAAATGAACTTTTGTTTTTTCCCCTCTCAACATATATAATCTATTATTTAGAGTGTATGCAAGTCAGAATAACAGCAGGACGTTATCTGTTCAATGCTTCACTGCAGAATGATGAAAGGAAACCAATGCAGAAGACAGAGCTCTGTGAAAACCCATGTGCAAGATGCAGAACTCCAGGTTTTCCACAAGCAATTATCATGCCCCCACGTAAATTTTCTCCTCTGCAAAGTAGGAAATAATGTAGACAAAACTGTTATTAAACAGGAAAGCCTGCAGTAAAGTAAATTAAAACTACAGTCAAAAACCAAAGAGGTATTGCCTCTAGCATGTCTTACTGGAGTTAATAGCATTGTCTCGGCTTGCTAGAGTCAAGGTTTAATCGGAATAGAAATGGAAATTACAGGAAACACCTGCTGGCCTGCTTCAATTTAATCAGAGTAGAATTTACCTGTTGATAGCAGAATGGAAGAGTCAGTACAGAGACTCCAAGAATACTGTTCATAACGGTGATTGTTGAACTTATCCCCTTCCAGTACATTGGCATGTGATCCTTTAAGCCGTGACAAGTTGAGAAGGAACTCGGTCGAAGGCTTCTTCCACTGCTTAATGGAAGCTTAATGCTGTACTCTGACATTATTTAGTGCTGCTCATGTTTTAGCATCATTTCCTGCTTGCTTACATGTTTGTGTTAAACTCCTCCTCAGATGAATAATAATTGGTGTAGGTGAGAGTGGTTAGTTGGGAATGAGAAATGACATTCAGCCCTTGCTATTTCAGAATCTGTCCATGTCTGATCGAATCCTATTAGGCAACTCCCAAATTTTTGCCTCCTCTTTAAGAATGACATGGGTACCCTCACAACTTTTGGTCATCCCAAGACACTTAACAGAGAATGGATTATTTCTGAGGGATGGTCATCTGCTGTATCATAGTAAATAGATGAGAAAGTGCGCCCTACCCCATTTCCAAAGACTTGATAAACAATGTTCCAATCTATCAATTACAAAAAATACTACTTAAGGAAAAAGATCTTTCCAACTGTGAAGACCAGCTAGTCCCCCCTCAGAAAGAGGTAATGTCACCTTTACTCCTTAACCCTTTCCCCTTTTTAGTTACCTTCTCTGCCCTCCCTCCTCTCTCATTTATCTGCTCGTAAGCCTCCTCCCTTTAAACCACAAACTGAGCTTATCCTACTTCAGAGGCACAGGTTGAATGTTACGGGTTGTCACCCTCGTCACAGTGCAAGTGGAATGCTGCAGAGTCAGTAACACAATGGGTGAGTCATTAAATCAGATGGAAGTAAAGAATAGCATTACTTTAATTATAAGCAGGGAGGTGCTGTATCACTTAAATAACTCCAAATTATCTATTCATTAGCTTAGTCATGTTGCCATAATTCAGATCAGAATCAGTTTCTGTACATTGGAGCAGTACAAAAATGGGATTGCAGTCCTGTCTGATCTCTCACTATGCCCCCAGAATCATGAGGACAGTCCTGTATGAGAGGTTAGATATACGCTGTAAGCAGTCCCACAGCTTTACGCAGCCGTTTGAAAGGGTTTGCTGAGCTAAACAGAAGCAGCTTTTTCTGCTTTGAATTGACTAACATGAGTGCTTTAATTTAAATTTATCTCTGATGAATGTGGTATATTAAAGTAATAATTTATATTGCTCAAGATGGCGCCGTGTACAGCAGCCATGTTGCAAGCTCTTGACCAATTTTACCGTGTCCTGTTAATTTCCGCAATTTCCTTCGCTTTTCTTGTTCAAGATCCTGATAGTCACATCAGATATGATAGACTGACTCTTCTGAACATCGGGAAGATGGCATTTAACCACAACGTGCCTCCGTTTCTACACTGGGAACCCCTGCTTACGCGATCCATGGGAGGCTCATTTATTACACCACTGCTACCTCGGAAGTGGCGCCAGAGGTGAGGCAGAAGGGCCGGCAACCCGGTGAGGCTGAGACGGTGTTCTAATTGGCCGCCATTCCCTAGCATACTCCTGGCTAACATTCAGTCCCTGGACAACAAGCTGTGCGAAATGAGAGCCAAAATCTCCTACCAGCGGAAAACAAAGAAATATAACGTTTTATGCCTCGTGGAGACATGGCTGATGGAGGAGATACCAGATCGTGCCATCGAACCCTTCAGGTTCTCCCTGTTCCAGGCAGACAGGCGTAAAACCCCCTCTGGGAAGAGTAAAGGAGGTGGGGTATGCGTCAAGGTCAATAATGCTTGGTGTGACCCCTGGAATGTGCATGCCCTCAAATCCTTTTGTTCCCCGAATCCGGAGTACCTTGTGCTGCTGTGTAGATCTTTCTAGCTGCCTAGGGAGTTCATGGCTGTTATCATCACAGTACATTCCACCGCAGTCTGATGCTGACCTGCCTCCCAAGGAACCGTACGAGACCATCAGCTCCCTGGAGACTGCACACCCGGGGGCTGCCTTCATTCTCACTGGTGACCTTAATAGAGCATCACTGTCTGAAGTTTTGTCAACACATCCAGCTGAGCTCAAGGGGAGATAGCATACAGATAGACCTCAGTATGTGCGGTTGGGAGACTGTAGGTCTGACACGGTGGTCAGCAGTATAGGAGCGCCACAGGGAACCGTACTCTCTCCGGTCCTGTTCACCCTGTACACATCTGACTTCCAATATAACTCGGAGTCCTGCCATGTGCAGAAGTTCGCTGATGACACGGCCATAGTGGGGTGTGTCAGGAATGGACAGGAGGAGGAGTATAGGAAACTGATACAGGACTTTGTGATATGGTGCAACTCAAACTACCTGCGTCTCAATGTCACCAAGACCAAGGAGATGGTGGTGGACTTTAGGAGATCTAGGCCTCATATGGAGCCAGTGATCATTAATGGAGAATGTGTGGAGCAGGTTAAGACCTACAAGTATCTGGGAGTACAGTTAGACGAGAAGCTAGACTGGACTGCCAACACAGATGCCTTGTGCAGGAAGGCACAGAGTCGACTGTACTTCCTTAGAAGGTTGGCGTCATTCAATGTCTGCAGTGAGATGCTGAAGATGTTCTATAGGTCAGTTGTTGAGAGCGCCCTCTTCTTTGTGGTGGCGTGTTGGGGAGGAAGCATTAAGAAGAAGGACGCCTCACGTCTTAATAAGCTGGTAAGGAAGGCGGGCTCTGTCGTGGGCAAAGTACTGGAGAGTTTAACATCGGTAGCTGAGCGAAGGGCGCTGAGTAGGCTACGGTCAATTATGGAAAACCCTGAACATCCTCTACATAGCACCATCCAGAGACAGAGAAGCAGTTTCAGCGACAGGTTACTGTCGATGCAATGCTCCTCAGACAGGATGAAGAGGTCAATACTCCCCAATGCCATTAGGCTTTACAATTCAACTGCCAGGACTTAAGAACTTTTTTAAAGCTATTATTAATGCTTTTTGAGTTAGTGATTTAGATGCATATCATATTATTACTGAGTTAAGTATTGTATGTAATGAGTTTTTGCTACAACAAGTGTATGGGACATTGGAAAAAAATGCTGAATTTCCCCATGGGGATGAATAAAGTATCTATCTATCTATCTACTCGACCACTGCTACTCTCCCTTCTGCAATGCTTACAAAGCGCTCGTTTGGAAAGTCGGATCACTCCTCCATCTTGCTTCTGCTGAGGTACAGGCAGAAGCTGAAACAAGAGGCGGCCATAGTTAAAACTGTCCACTGTTGGCCTGACCAATCGGTCTCCATGCTACAGGACTGCTTTGATGACGTCGACTGGAATGTCTTCCATAATGAGGATGTCTCCGAGTTCACAGAAGGGGTCACGAGCTTCATTCGGAAGTGCATCAAGGATGTTGTCCCCCAAAAGTCGGTCAGGGTCAATCTGAACCAGAAACCCTGGATCAACAGTTCCACGCAAGCAGCACTTACCGTGCGACACAGAGCTTACACTACCGGTAATCAGCAGAAGCTCACAAAGTGCAGCTATGATCTGTGCAACGTCATCAAGGCAGCGAAACAACAGACAGGGACAATGTCCAGACACAGTTCTCCAGCAACAACACACGCAGCTTACGGCAAAGTCAGCACACCGTCACAGACTTCAAAGCTAAACGCAGGGGTGCTGCCAACATTGCTGCCTCTCTCCCAGATGAGCTTAATTTTTTTTTATGCTCGGCTCGATGTCGCCAACGTTGAGCCCCCGAGGACAACCGCCAAAGCAACCAGCAGCTTGGTCACCTCTGAGGCTGAAGTACGCAGGTGTTTCCAACGAGTGGACAGTCGCAAGGCTGCGGGACCGGACAGCATCCCAGGGTGAGTACTCAGGATGTGCACAGCACAACTGGCAGGTGTGTTTACTGATATTTTTAATCTCTCCCTCTCCCAATGTAGAGTGCCCTCCTACTTCAAATTATCCACCATTGTCCCAGTACCTAAAAAGACCCAAGCAACATGTTTGATCGACTGGCGTCCTGTCGCACTCACCTTAATAATAAGCAAATGCTTTGAGAGGCTGGTCAAGGACTACATCTGCAGCTTGCTGCCATCCACACTGGACCCCCTACAATTTGCCTACCGACACAACCAATTGACAGATGATGCAATAGTCACTGCTCTACACACCTTCCTTACACATCTGGAGAAGAAGGATGCTTACATAAGAATGCTGTTCTTGGACTACAGTTCAGCATTCAACACCATAGTTCTATCCAGGCTCAGCAAGAAGCTCAGAGACCTCGGTCTCAAATTTCCTGTCAGATCGCTGGCAGGTGGGAAGAGTGGGCTCCCTCACCTCTGCCCCTCTGACCCTCAACACAGGAGCCCCTAAGGGCTGTGTACTAACCCCTTCCTGTACAAGGGTGCAGTCACAGTATACCCTTGACTGTGTCACCACCCACAGCTCCAATCTGCTACAGTAATTAAATTTGCAGATGACACTACACTGATTGGTCTAATCTCAAATAATAATGAGGCAGCCTACAGGGAAGTCATCACCCTGACACAGTGATGTCAAGAAAACAACCGCTCCCTCAATGTCACTGATGCACCATCAATAACTCTCGGAGACGGGAGCCGAACAATAGGCTTTTATTAGCTGCAAGAGACCACGATTAGCAGCAAGAGCCCACCACACAACATCCTGGAGACTGAGGGAGGAGCAGTGCCTCCAATCGCCTTTATACAGGGGTCTGTGGGAGGAGCCACAGGAGCAGTCAGCAGAGGGGCGTGTCCAGACAGGTATATGTAGTTCACCACAGTCACAAAAACAAAAGGAGCTGGTTGTGGATTACAGGAGGAATGGAGACAGGCTAACCCCTATTGCCGTCAATGGATCTGTGGTTGAGAGGGTGAACAGCTTTAAGTTCCTTGGCATACACATCACCAAGGAACTCACATGGTCTGTACGTACCAGCTGTGTGGTTAAAAAAGCACAACAGTGCCTCTTTCACCTCAGATGGTTGAAGAAGTTTGGTATGGGTCCCTAAATCATAAGAACTTTATCCAGAGGCACAATTGAGAGCAGCCTGACTGGCTGCATCACTGCCTGGTATGGGAACTGTACTTCCCTCAATCGCAGGACTCTGCAGAGACTGGTGCGGACAGCCCAACGCACCTGGAAATGTGAGCTTCCCACTATTCAGGACATTTACAGAGACAGGTGAGTAAAAAGAGCCCAAGGGATCATTCGGGATCAGTGGAGTTTCCCCAACCACAAACTGTTCCAGCTGCTACCATCCGGGAAATGGTACCGCAGCATAAAAGCCAGGACCAACAGGCTCCGGGACAGCTTCTTCCACCAGGCCATCAGATTGATTAATTCACGCTGACACAACTGTATTTCTATGTTGTATTAGTTGTCCTGTTGTGTATGCTATTTATTACAAAGTACTATAAATTGCACATTTAGACGGAGACGTAATGTAAATATTTTTACTCCTCATGTATGTGAACGATGCAATAAAGTCAATTCTATTCAGTTCAAATCCCTTTAAAATTATTCCCATCTATTTAAACTATAAATTTTTGGAACAACCAAGACAGAGCAGATGGAAATGACTGCATCAAGCTGTTACAAAGCCATCAGGAGGGCTCGTGGTGGTGGAGCGGGGTCCTGGGATGTGCTCTCTTAGACCTAGCTGCCATTCGAGGACTGCTGTGCTTCATGGGACCACTGTGACATGAGGCTTTGAGGTTCATTGGTGCTGCAGAGCTGCCACACCAGTGCTGCCATGGGAACAGCTTTCAATGTGGGCAAACTTGAAGTCTGGACTGGGTCAAGTACAGTGCTATGCAAAAGTCAGGCACATGTGAAAATACTCTTTAACATGAAGATGCTCCCAAAATAATTTTAAAAGAATTTTCTAAGTATCAGAAAATTACTATAAAGAGCAGTAAACAGTAAAAAAAACTAAATCAAATTAATATTTAGTGTGACCACTGTTTGCCTTTAAAACTGCATCAATTCTCTCAGCTACACTGCTGTGCAGTTTTATAAGAAAATCGGCTGGTAGGTTGTTCCAAGCATCTTGGAGAACTTGCCAAGTTCCTCTCACTTGCTTCAGTCTCTCCAAGTAATCCCAGACAGCCTTGATGTTGAGATCAGGGCGCTGTGCAGGCTATGCCATCTGTTGCAGAACTGTTTGTTCTTCTTTGCCCTGAAGATAGTTCTTCATGACCATGTCCGTGTGTTTGGGGTAAGTATCCTGCTGCAGAATTAAGCTGGGACCAGTCAAACGCCTCTCTGATGGAATCTGCTTGTACTTCTCACCATTGAGGATTTCATTAATCCTCTCTGGATCACCAACTCCATTTGCAGAAATGCAACCTCAAACCTGCAATAAAACCTCCACTTTACTTCACTGTTGCTGCGGACACTCGTCCATGTAGTACTCCCCAGCTCTTCTGTGAACAAACTGCCTCCTGTTAGAGCCAAAAGAATTCACCTTTGACTCGTCAGTCCAGAGCACTTGCTGCCATTGTTCAGCACCCAGTCCTTGTGTTTTTATGTGTAGCTGAGTCTCTTGGCTTTGTTTCCTCTTTGGAGGAATGGATTTTTGACAGCAGCTCTTTCATGAAGACCACTTCTGAGAAGATTTCTCTGGACTATAGAGGGGTGTACTTGGGTTCCAGTGGTTTCTGTGAGTTCAGAGCTGATAGCAATACTGGACTACTTTGGATTCAGTACAATGTATCTCTCATCTGCTGCACTCAGTCTCTATGACCGACCACTGCGTTTCTGGTCCTCAGTCTTGCCCGTTTCTTTATGCTTCTTCGGAAGAGCTTGGACAGCACATCCTGAAACTCCTGTCTGCCACGTAATTTCATCTTGGGAGAGACCTTGCTGATGCAGGATCAGCACCTTGCGTCTTGTTGCTATGCTCACCCTTGTCATGGTGTAAGGATTGATGATTTAAAGGTTAAAATGTCAACATCTGCCACACCCTCACCTTTTAGTTTGGTTGTCCTTCATCCAGTTTGATTCATTCTACACCCATTTCCATTTCAGTTCATCACTTTAGTTCATTCGACTCATCGTATCATTGATTATTAGCATTTGTTTATTATCCTTGTTTTTTTATGCATTGGCCTATATACTGTATCTACAAAGTCATCAGGTTTTTATTTGAAAAGTGGTCTATTACTTAAAGATGTTACTTTCTTTAATAGACAATAGACAATAGGTGCAGGAGTAGGCCATTTGGCCCTTCGAGCCAGCACCGCCATTCACTGTAATCATGGCTGATCATCCAGAATCAGTACCCCGTTCCTGCCTTCTCCCCGTATCCCGTATCTCTAAGAGCCCTATCTAACTCTTTCTTGAAAGTATCCAGAGAACTGGCCGCCACTGCCTTCTGGGGCAGAGCATTCCATAGATCCAAAACTCTCTGGGTGAAAAAGTTTTTCCTCAGCTCTGTTCTAAATGACTTACCCCTTATTCTTAAACTGTGGCCTCTGGTTCTGGACACCCCCAACATCGGAAACATGTTTCCTGCCTCTAGCGTGTCCAATCCCTTAATAATCTTATATGTTTCAATCAGATCCCCTCTCATCCTTCTAAATTCCAGTGTATACAAGCCCAGTCGCTCCAATCTTTCAACATATGACAGTCCCGCCATCCTGGGAATCAACCTTGTGAACCTACGCTGCACTCCCTCAATAGCAAGAATGTCCTTCCTCAAATTTGGAGACCAAAACTGAACACAATACTTCAGGTGTGGTCTCACCAGGGCCCTGTACAACTGCAGAAGGACCTCTTTGCTCCTATACTCAACCCCCCCCCCCCCTTGTTATGAAGGCCAACATGCCATTAGGTTTCTTCACTACCTGCTGTACCTGCATGCTTACTTTCAGTGACTGATGAACAAGGACACCTAGATCTAATGAAATACAGACATTTATTTTTTTGGAAAATGAAAGTATGTCTACCTACACACTAATGCAGTAGACAAAAAATGAACATTTATATAAAATGTAGGGTATCTGAGACTTTTGTACAGTACAGGCTGATTGCTGGAGGTTCTTGGTTGTAATCTGGTTGTTAAACTTCCAACAGTGACTACTATTTACAACTACGCCATTGGTTGGAAAGAAATATTCTGAAGTAATGACAGGAAATATCCCACAATTGTGCCCAATAAATGTGAGTGTTTTCCCCCTGTCAATTTAACATTCACATATTTTATATGTTTCTGGATTGCAGCCAGTATTTGAAAGCTTATTTTATTCATACTGATATTCTGTGCAATTTCTTTTAATCTCCCAATCCACAGGGCATTGTGAGTAATTTTAGTCAATAACTGCTCCCTAATTTAAGATTAGTTGACTCAGTTAACTAGCAGCTAAATTTCAGAGTTTATAATTGTCTGTTTTTCCAACTATCCATTAGGATTATCTGCTGAAGGCAAACTTTATCAGAGTCATTACCCTTTTGTGGATGAGAGTACAGGCAATTAGAAATGCAGATATGAAATTAGCTATAGGCTGGATAATAGGAGAAGGCCATGGTAATCCTTCATCTGTTTATTCTTCCATTCTTACAAAGGAGCACTTAAGCATGTCCCAATGAATTCTTCTTCCAATAACATGTTGTAATAAGATAAGGTATGTCTTTAGGACTTGTTGAAATCAAAACTAAATCCTAATAAGCAATCTAGCTTGATTCAGGGTAATGAAGTGATCTTAATCAATAATAATACCGTGAGTAATTCTTTCTTGGTGTTGAACGTAAAGCATGTTAATGATAGATAAAGAAAACCAGTGGGAACATTCACGTAGACCCAAACAATGAGTAGAAAGTGTAGCTACAAAAGTCAAGTAAAAAGGCGATATTATTAGCCCTCACAAATTGGAAAGCAACAGCTAAAATCTTCCAGACTTCTGTTTTGTCCCCTGTGAGTTCAAAGGTGGAAGACTGAACACAGCTTTGGGCAGCAGGTTACAAGCATACAACAATCAACTGAACTGCACGATGTGTTTGGTATCTGAATACCACACAGCCCCACAATATGTAAGGTGCAGAGGAGCCACCTATTGAGAACTTCAGAGATAAAAATAAACCTGATCTGCTAACCTACTGGGACTTTAGCAACGTCCATTTCCAGTTGCAGGAATAGCACAATCCATTCAGGAGATGCAGCATATTCAGTCATGACCTTCTTGATTTCAGATTCTCGGAAAAGAAACCAGAATGGAATAATCATTCAGAGAAAAATATTTCACCAACAGTTAACAAAGCTGATTTCAATCAGTAGAAATGAATAATTAAATGTAAACAACACAGATTTAATCCTACCTCGTAGGATTAAATGGGAGATTTAATGCTACCTCGTAGGATTAAATGGGAGATTTAATGGGAGATGACAGAATTATATGTAAAATTCAAAGTATTTTAAGAATCACAATCAAATGCCTGAAATACTATTTTGAAGATGCTGAACCTATCATCTCTGAAGGAGCTGCCACAGCACATGATTTTCACTTCAGTTTTTTAATTTTACCTTCTAAGAATATCTTTCTGGTCTGCCCCTACCTTACACATGTAATAAGTATCAAGATATTAGGAGATGTGCTATTGCATAACCTGAAGCACAAAAAGATCACCTGACGTTCCTGAGCAGTTTCTTAATTAGAATTGTGTCCAATGTATTTAATTTTCTATAAAGTGCTTCAAAGGTGTATCACATCATAAAAGGTGCCATAAATGCATTTAGTTTCAGTCAGAAGTTGGGGAAATGAGCATCAGTAGGGTATTTGCTTCCACAAACCACTCAAACTGTTCATTTCAATTCTGTCACAGTGTGAAACTTTTTTTTTGCATTTATCAACTTTTGATTGTTCCGGTAGCCACCTTAATGATGTTGCCAATGTTATTAAACTTGCTGGTGGAAACAATCTCTTCTTTGTTGCTTCATCAAAGCCCTCCATGAATTTCAATGTCGTGGCCCACTTTACGCTTAACCTCCTCAGTTCTAGGAAGGTCAATTTCTCCAAACAACCAAAGTCTTTCAAGAATGCTACCATTCTAGTATATCTCCTTTTCATTCATCTCTATGGCCTCGACAACCAGTTGAAGTGTGGCATCTAGAACTAGCCACATAACTAGAATCATTGAATTAAATTGACTTTATTACTTACATCCTTCATACACGAGGAGTAAAAATCTTTACGTTACGTCTCCATCTAGATGTGCAATGTGCAATTATAGTAATTTATAATAAATATTATGTACAATGGGATAGTCAATATAACAGAAATACAGTTGCATCAGCATGAACTAAGCAGCCTGATGGCCTGATGGAAGAAGCTGTCCCGGAGTCTGTTGGTTCTGGCTTTTATGCTGTGGTACCGTTTCCCAGATGGTAGCAGCTGGAACAGTTTGTGGTTGGGGTGACTCAGGTCTCCAATGATCCCTTGGGCCCTTTTTACACACCTGTCTTTGTAAATATCCTGAATAGTGGGAAGTTCACACCTACAGATGCGCTGGACTGTCCGCACCACTCTCTGCAGAGTCCTGCGATTGATGGAAATACAGTTCCCAAACCAGGCAGTGATGCAGCCAGTCAGGCTGCTCTCAATCGTGCTCCTATAGAAAGTTCTTAGAATTTGGAGGGGGCCATACAAATTTCTTCAACCGTCTGAGGTGAAAGAGTCATGGGTGCTTTAAGAAAGATTTGAATCTTCAGATATACAATGATTTTTTTTTAGCCAAGGAGACACTTTAAATGCAAATTCCCAGTAATTCAAGAAACATGCCAGTCAAATGCACATAAGAAGCTCCCAGAAGCAGCAAATATGTCATTTATTGCAGAAATGTATGTGGACTCTCAGGCCATTCAGCCCAAACATTCTATGTTATATTTAAGTTCCATTCAGGCCTCCTTCCTGACAATGACCAATGCTATATAGTTCAAAGTAAATGTTATTATCAAAGTACATATATGATACCATTTACAACCATTTCCAACGAGGACTGGCTCATGGACCTCTGATTTCCTTTTCCTGAAGCCTAAAATCAGCTCCTTGGTCTTGCTGACATTGAGTAGAAAGTTGTTGTTCTGGCACCACTCAGCCAGGTTTTCAATCTCCCCCATATGCAGATTCATCACCACCTTAGATTAGGCCTACAACAGTGGTGTCATCAGCAAGCTTGCAGGTGGCATTGGAAATGTGTTTAGCCTCAGAATCATAAGTGTGAAGCGAGTAGAGCAGGGGGCTAAGCACACAGCCTTGTGGTGCACCTGTGCTGATGGAGATGTTGTTGTTAATCCAAACTGACTGGGAGGAAAACCGGGTATTGTGGTCAAGACCTTGGAGCTTATTGATTAGTCTTGAGGGGATCATGGCAGTGGATGCTCAGCTGTAGCCGATAAGGAGCATCCTGATGTATGCATCTTTGTTCCAGCGTTGAGTGAAGAGCTAAGGAGATGGCATCTGCTGTAGACCTGTTGCTCCACTAGGCAAATTGGAGCGGATCTAAGTCACTTCTCAGGCAAGAGCTGATAGGTTTCATCACCAGCCTCCCAAAACACTTAATCATCGTGGATGTAAATGCTATTGGGTGATTGTCATTGAGGCAGGTTACCATGCTCTTCTTGAATACCAGTTATAATTGAAGCCTGCTAGAAGCAGTTCGGTTTCACGCACTGCCAGAGTGAGAGATTAAAGATCTTAGTGAACACTCCAGCCATTGAAGTTGATTGAGGACTAACACTGGCTGAAAGTAGGTAATGGCCCCTGCTATTCATTAAAAGGATGCAATGAACTCACCTACATCCATCAATAAGTCTGCTTAAGATTTCAGTTGAATGAATTTCTAACTTCCAGTAATTTCTACTCCCTCCTCCTGCTCAATTTTTTTAATTCCCCATTCTGGTTCCCCTCTCAGTCCTCCTCTTCTCATCACCTGAGCATCACCTCCCTCTGGTGCCCCTTCCTCCTTCCCTTCCTTCCATGGTCCACTGTCCTCTTCTATCAGATTCTTCCTTCTTCAGCTTTTCACCTCTTCCACCTATCATTTTCCTGCTTCCTTCTTCACACACCCTCCCCCACCCACCCCAAGCTGGTTTCATCTATCACCTACCAGCTTGTACTTCCCTCACCCCCACACACTTTCTTATTCTGGATTCTTCCCCCTTCTCTTCCAGTCATAATGAAGGATCTCAGCCTGAAATATCAACTGTTTATTCCCACCATAGATTCTCCCTGAGTTACTAAGTTCCTCCAGCAATTGGTGTGTGTTACTTAAGCACAACTTGCTTGCTTTATACCTACATGTACGACACGCTGGAGGAACTCAGCAGGTTGGACAGCATCCATGGAAACGAGCAGTCAACGTTCCAGGCCGAGACCCTTCGGCAGGACTCTAATGAAGGGTCTCAGCCCGAAACGTTGACTGCTCGTTTCCATGGATATTGTCTGACCTGCTGAGTTCCTCCAGCGTGTTGCACGTGTTGCTTTGACCCCAGCATCTGCAGTGTACTTTGTGTTTGCTTTTTACCTATAAAGCCAAGGCTCCTGTGAGTCATACTGAAGACTCTTGAATTCACCCAAACATCTCCAAAGATCAATTCTTGTCTATTTTATATGATGTTACCATTTATGTCATTTTGCCTTTCTTTCTTCAAGGTGCCCCAATGCATTGTTAAATATCTTGCAGGTCTTCCTGGGGTTATGAATGCCAAACTGATGTGAAGGTCTGCTTGGAAGACCAGTGGGATGGGCTTGCCTGACACCCTGGGGTGCAGGTGCCTTCCGCCGTCCGGGGACTGGGCTCAGGGCTGCATCTCTGATTTGCAAGACGTCAGGAACAGAACCCAGCCATAGCCTGGGGAGGAGCGATAGTTGGTTTTAATGATGTCAGCAGCTGCACGAGTCAGCAAGCAATGATATCATCCAGCATGCATGCGCTAGGAAAGACTTTCTAGCTTTATTTGGCTATCATTTTTGCTTTATTTGGGTATCTGCTTTGCTTGTCTTGAGAATCCCTTCAAGTTATTTCCTGCTACTTACTGAGGGAATGACTGGCCTGGGAAATCTTTATCGATAGACATTCCTCTTTTTCATGCGCAGCAGACAGATGGAGTTACAATCAGCACCACTATATGTGACATTATTTACATCCATAATCTTGTAAGTGCAAGTCGGGTTCAGATTCCTAGTTCAAATCTCTGGTGTGGGGCCTGAGAGTGCACCCTTGCAATTCAGTGAAGTTCCAATACTGAACAGGTAAGGGTCTGAGGGAAACTTGCCTGTAAGCTTGTGAAGTCTGTATCTCATAGCTGAAGCTCAAACATTTTCACCCTTCCCTTCAGTGGAATACTCAGTGAATTTATGATGAACAGCTTTGATAGAACTTCAGTTGGGTTGTTTGAACAAGCACCTCTGGGAAACGGGACATCAATAGACACTAAGGCATTCCTGGGAGGAGGATGCAGAGGAATATTTTGCCCGCATGGAGTCAATTTTCAACTAGCAAAATTATGTCCAAATAATTAACATGTTCTATGTGTGTGGTCAATATTATGGAGGCATTGGTCTGCTAAAGAAAAAGAATCTAAGATATGTGACATACTTGTGGTATCAAACGTTTACTTTAAATGAAGTCCACGTGTTGAGAATGCTTGTTAGTTTACGGACAGGAAATATTTAAGCCCACTGTAGCCAAGAAATGGAAAAGGCTCTGCAGGGACAGATGTGAGTGCTTTAAAGTCCTCAAGACAGAGGCTCGTAGTTGATTGCTTATGCTAAGTGGAAGATCTGAGTTCTATTGCGCTTCCAAAATTCAGACTTCAGAAGCTGATAGCAGTGAGTGGGTTCTACAAGGTTGCACACTGATTACAAGCAAGCAAGACTGAGCTTCTGTCCCATAGGTTATCGCTGTGTAAATTGATATCATTCAGTCTATGGTGCTGCTGCCTCTTTGTAAACTAAAACTAATTAGTCCACACCACCGCTCTAACATTGTGGTCCTGCATACATTACCTTCTCAAGTGTCATAGTTTGTAGAATATACGGGGGAATCAATTTTATCACTTATCGAAACATTGAATTTCTGACTGTTATAATGCGCTATGCAAACAACTTTACAATTTGGAAATTGGATGACTGGAATTTGTGAAATCGATGTTCATGCCACCATGATGGAGGAGCAACACCTTATATTCCATCTGAATAGCCTCCAACCTGATAGCATGAACACTGATTTCTTGAGCTTCCAGTAATTACTTCCCCCTCTATTCCCCCTCTCTCTTTTTCCATTCCCTGTTCTGGCTACCCTCTCATCCCCTTATCTTCTCTTCACCTGCCCATCACCCCTCTCTGGTTCCCCTTTCCTTCCTTTTCTTCCATGGTCCATTGTCCTCTCCTGTTAGGTTTTTTCTTCTTCTTCAGCTCTTTGACTCCTCCACCTATTCACTCTCAGCTTCTTAATTCATCCTCTGTCCCCACCGTCCCCCATACCCACCTTTGCGTTCATCTGGTCTCTTATCACCTGCCAGTTTATACTCTTTCCACACCCTCCACCTTCTTATTCTGACATCTGCCCCCTTCCTTTCCAGTCCTGATGAAGGGTTTCAGCCTGAAACGTCAACTATTTATTCCCTTCCACAGAAGCTGCCTGACTTGCTGACATAATCCAGCGTTTCTGAGCATGCTGCTCAAGGTGTCCAGCACCTGCAGGATCTTGCTGATTGTCTTAAATCAGTGCCTTTCAACTACTCAGTCTTCTACTTGTGGAAACAGTTTCAAATCTTTTGTTAAAACCCTTCCCAACATCAGACATCTCTTTTAAGTCACCAATAAACAAAATCAGCTTCTCCAACACATCCTAAGAAAACTGAAGTCCCTCGACCCTGATGCTGAGCAGTAAACTCCCTCTGCAATTTTGCCAATCCGTTCTAAATTATTAAGCACAAAATTGGACACAACACTGCAGCTGGGGCCCAAACACTCTTTCATAAATACTTCATAAAACACCAGTGTTTTACTTGCCCATTATTTGTTCATCTGCTGCCCTTTTTATTGGAATCCACCTGCTAGATTCAGAGTTTAGGTTTCAAAACTATAATGCATGCAGACATTAACAGCACTTGTTTTTTTTAAACCATTGTACAGGTTATCCCTGGGTAATAAATGGCTTCCTTTTTTACCGACATCCATTTGTCAATTTTTTGTCCAAAATTCAGAAAATATACACGTCACTCAATAAAGACCATTCTTCCATAGTATTTAAATGAATGGGATCAAAGGGGCATAAGGCTGATAAGAAAGACCATTTACTAAAAGCAGGGAGAGAGACGAAACTAGTTCTACAATTCATAGAAATGAACGTTTGTAAATACTGTATGTGTGGCTTTTGAATTTACCAATGTTATGGAAGTTTATTCATATGTAGGAATGCCCGAAGTCAGGAATTCTTAATCCCAGGGTGGTATGAAGTAGAATTTTCTAAGCTGCTTCTCAGAGTTGTTATTATGAGTTATGAACCCAGTTGGAAGGACCATTGGAACCTAGGTAACTGGAGCTTATATGGTCTCCTCCAGTCGTCTGTGTTTTGTTTCTTGTTGCTGTTTTCTGGGGGGAGTGCGATATTAGTTTTTGTGAGAGGGGGGAGTTGAGGATTTGGGGTCTGATGTTTTTGTTGGTGTTTTGCTGTGTGGGCGATCTGTTAGGTTTTTTTTGTGTGCAAGAGAGGAGTTTGGGGGTTTGATGTTATTGTTGCTGTTTTTTGTGTGGAAGAGGCTTGGGGAGTTAGGGATTTGATGTTCTAGCGGCTGTTTTCCAGGTGGGAGATCTGTTAGTTTTTTTATGCGAGGGAGGGGGTGGCGAGTGTTGTTTCTTCTTCTTTCTCGTGGGGGTTGGTCAATGTCTTTTCTTTCAATGACTTCCATGCTGTTTCTGTATTTCATGACTATCTGGAGAAGATGAATCTCAGAGTTGTATTCTGTGCACATAATTTGACAACAAAGTGAACCTTTGAACCTCTTTGAACCATTGAAGGCACAGCCATTAGTAATGGAGGCAATACTCAAGAAGGCTGCACTGGAGAAGCACAAAGATGTCCAAAGTTCAAAGTAAATTTATTATCAAAGTGCATATATGTCACCAAATATGACTCTGAGATTCATTTTCTTGCAGGCATTCACAGTAAATACAAAAATATAATAGAGTCAATGAAAGATGGGCAATCAAAGTGCAGAAGACAACTAACTGCAAATATAAAATGAAAGGTAAGAGTAATAATAATAATAATAATAATAAAGAAATAAATAAGGAGGCAAGCAATAAGTATTGAGAACATGAGAAGAAACGGCCCTTGAAAGTGAGTCCATAGGTTGTGTGAACAGTTCAGTAATGGGGAGAGTCAATTCAAGTGAAGTTATTCCCTTTGGTTCAAGAGCCAGGTGGTTGAGTGTTAACAACTGTTCCTCATCGTGGTGGTGTGGGTGCTGAGGGTCCTTTACATTTTCCTGAAGGCAAGAATGGAGCATGGCCTGGATGGTGGGGGTCCTTGATGATGGATGCCGCTTTTCTGCAACAGCATTGCTTATAGATGTGCTCAATGATGGGGTGGGCTTTTTGTAGGCTATTCTGGTAAGGAGCATTAGTGTTTCCATACCAGGCCACGATGCAACCGGGCAACGTACTCTCCACTACAAACATATAGAAGTTTGTCAAAGCTTTAGGTGACTTGCCATATCCTCGCAAACTTCTGAAAAAGTAGAGGCACTGTCAAGCTTTCTTCATGATGGCACTTCCGTGATAGACCCAGGACAGGTCCTCTGAAATGACAACCCAGGCAATTTAAAGTTGCTGACACTCTCCACCTGTGGTCCCCCAATGAGAACTGGCTTATGGATCTCCAGTTTCCTCCTCTGGAAGTCCATGATTGGCTCATTAATCTTGCTGCCATTGAGTGAATGTTTGTTGTTGTGGCTCCACTCAGCCAGATTTTTAATCTCTGTCCGGTATGATGACAGGTCATGAATGCGGGAGCTGAGACGGGGCAAGACTATAGATGGATCTGAAAAAAAAGGATTTGAATTTTAACACTGAGGAATTGCCAAATTAGGAAGCAATCTGAGTTAATTTTATTTATTTATTCACAGATGCAGGCATCACTGAATGGGTCAGCAATGATTGACCCTCTTTCAAATGGAGTGCCTTACTGAGGCAGTTAAGAGTCAAAGGTTTTGCTTTAGAAGTGTGTTACTGTAAAATTTCCTTCATTCTTCCTTCGTTGAAGAACTTCAGTAAAACAGATTTTTTTAATAATTTCATTGGTCATGATTAATGATGATAAACTTTTTAAGTTACAGATTCATTTAATAACTCAAATTTAATAATTCAGACCTAAATTTCAAAGCTGCCATAGTAAGATTTCCCTACATTAATATTCCAGGCTTTTAGATTCAAAGCCACAAATTTCAATATTATACTGCCAGCCATCACAGTGCACATATCCTTTGCACTTACAGAATTCTGTGTATCTGTGTGTATGTGTGTGTGTGTGTGAGTTTGCACACACAGCTTCTGATTACTTTTAAGACTACGATAAACTCTCTGTACCTAACCAGAAGCTGAGCTCTAAGCCATCAATGACTGAAGCTCGCCTTAAACTCAGCAACTTCACGACAAAATGGGCCACCTATCAACTTGCACATGTGTCAATGCACCACCCCCCAACGAAGGAAGCTCACCTGAGCAACCCGGAAGTGGGAAACACTTCCCATATCTAAGAACCCACCCCGCAACAAAGGACATTGACAATAAAGTTCAGCACTACCTTCAATGTGGCAGCAGTCTCACTGGTCGATTTAATAAAAGGATTCCAGCCCTGGTACAAACCTTATGATGTAATGTGCGATCCCTGCCACTTTGCATACTTCTGAGTCCTAGCCATACTACAGCAAGTATCTCAAGACACCAGAAAAATAGCACTAAAATTTCCTCTTTAAATCCTCAAAATCCATTGGAAAGACCGTGAACCATTGTTAATGTACACACAAACACTCTCAGGCTAGTGTTGTGGCTATAGTTACAGTAGGTATGTAGTGTAAGTCATATAACTGATATGTAATGCTATGTCCTGCACCTCATAACCAACTCCTGAGACTCCTGATGTCCTTGCGGAGTATGTTGGGAGGGTGACAGGCAAAGCAAAGTAGAAAAGTCCACTCTAAATTGGTGTCATGTCTGGCTAACTACCCAAGGACTTCGCTACTTCAGACCTCTACATTTTGTTTGACAGTGAGCTGTGCTGATGAAATTCATATCTCAGGATAATAATTGAGGACTTCAGGTTTCCATGGAATTGAAAAATGGTTAAGCATCCAGTCTTGGTTGGTATCCAGAGATCCCGGCCAGCAAGCGTGGGTTTTATTTGGAGGAGGGAAAGGAGGAAGAAAGAGTGATGGCTGTCCCGTTCGGATAGCCAATTGAAACTCTCCATCTATAATGAATGAGAGCATGCCTGGTGTTTATTAGCCATACCACAGTGTGATTGCCTCAGTGAAACATTTAGAGCAGGGTGAGGGATGGAAGGAAAATTAGAGAAAATATATAATTAGGCAAATTGATTCCATGTACAACGTAAAGTAAGTTGGTTCTATTTACAGTATTAGCTTTTTCATCAAATCCCATGGTAATGTATGAAAGTTAATGGCCCTGCAACCAGGGACTTGCTTACCTTGATAGAACAGTCCCAGGAGGATATTTATCACCACAGACTCTTAATCCATTAGGAACAGTCAGAGCAGAGGAATTGACAAGCTTGGTAATGAATGAGGCTCCTGCTTTAAAGTCACTCTCCAGAGACCAGTCCCAGTGCAGCCCAATTCCATTCATCTGAAAGTAATGCAGGTAATGGACTGGAGCCTTTTTGTATCTCTGTAGTAGGGAAACCTGGTAGGATGGGATTTTCTTTTAATTTTTGGAGCTACTGTTGCAGAGTTCACACAATAAATTTATCTCCTACTTCACACAGTAAATTATCCCTTAATATTGACTCCATGAAAGCCCCACTTTAGAGCAGCTTATTGGGATGCCAAGAGGGTAAACCAATTATGGTTTTATGCTTTCTTATGCAAATGATCTTCAGAAAAGTTAACGTACAGGAAGAAAGACTTGCTATTGTACAGAACATCTCCAACTGTACAATAATATATTTCTAGAACTCAGCAAATGTCCCATACATAAACAAAGACAGCCACAGCTCGTTTCCCCAAACTGCAGTACAATGAATGACCTCGGAATTTGTTTTGCTGGAGCGTTTGAAGAATGTCAGTCAGAACATGGGCAGGACTCTTAAAATACTGCCATAGGATTTTCCAAATGCTCCTGAACAAGCAGCATCTCTTTTTGGTATTTATAGGACAAATTTGCCAATACAACATTCAGTTACTGTTGCAGCTAAATGTTAGCCTGACTGATGTGCACAGCATGTGTGGTTAGTGTTTGAATTTATGCAAAAATGAGTTGACAGAACCGACCTTCCATGAGATCAGTCTGTCTAATTCCAAAGTGGAGTTTAAACCCAGGACAGAACTTAAGAGGTAAATTTAACCGACAGAATCAGGTTTAATATCACCAGCATATGTTGTAAAATTTGTTGTCTTTGTGGCAGCAGTATAATGCAATACATACTAATAGAATTAACTAAGTAGTGTAAAAATAAAAATAAGGAAGTGTGAGGTAATGCTCATGGGTATACTACCCATGATCAAGCCAGCTAATGCTATGATGGGCCCTTGCAGCAGTTGGGCACATCAGAAAAAGCAGGTGATCCAGAAGGTAGGTTCATTTTGGTCCATGGTTTTCTGCTTTTATTTGTGTATGCTTAGGAGTCTTGCATGTTTACATCTAGACAGATGTAAATGTGTATGCAAATTCTTATGTGCAAATCCAAGTGTGTGTGTGTGTGTGTGTGTGTGTGTGTGTGTGTGTGTGTGTGTGTGTGTGTGTGTGTGTGTGTGTGTGTGTGTGTGTGTGTGTGTGTGTGTGTGTAAGCAAGAAACAGAAAGAAAGATTTAGACTTTTATAACTCCTTCCCCACTCACAAGAAGTCTTAGCTCCACAGAGAATGAAATGCTTTTAGAGTATAGTGACTGAGGCAATACAGAAATTGAAGCAGTAAGGTTAAGCAAAGCAAGCCCTATAATCAAGTTTGATAACTATACAAGTCTCTGTGCCTATCTATAGGCAAGACCTTTTGTGTGTAATTAATTGTGTGTGTGTGTGTGTGTGTGTGTGTGTGTGTGCATTTGTGTGTGTGTGTGCTTGTGTGTGTGTGCGTGTGTGTGTGTGTCTGCATGTGTGCGTGTGTGTATCTGTGTCTGTGTGTGTGCATTTGTGTGTGTGTGCGTGTGTGTGTGTGTTTGTGCGTGTGTGTGTGTATCTGTGTGTGTGCATTTGTGTGTGTTTGTGCGTGTGTGTGTACACATGTGTGTGTGTGTGTGTGTATCTGTGTGTGTGCATTTGTGTGTGTTTGTGCGTGTGTGTGTACACATGTGTGTGTGTGTGTGTGTGTATCTGTGTCTGTGTGTGCATTTGTGTGTGTGTGTGTGCGTGTGTGTACGCATGTGTGTGTGCGTGCGTGCGTGCGTGCGTGTGTGCGTGTGTGTGTGTGTGTGTGTCTGTGTGTGTGTGTGTGTGTGTGTGTGTGTCTGTGTGTGTCTGTGTGTGTGTGTGTGTGTGTGTGTGTGTCTGTGTGTGTGTGTGTGTGTCTGTGTGTGTCTGTGTGTGTGTGTGTGTGTGTGTGTCTGTGTGTGTGTGTGTGTGTGTGTGTGTGTGTGTGTCTGTGTGTGTCTGTGTGTGTGTGTGTGTGTGTGTGTCTGTGTGTGTGTGTGTCTGTGTGTGTCTGTGTGTGTGTGTGTGTGTGTGTCTGTGTGTGTGTGTGTGTGTCTGTGTGTGTGTGTGTGTGTGTGTGCTGGCCTTGGATGTGTGAGTGCATCCCTTCAAAAATGCTCATGTGCATGACTGAGCTTTCTGTCAGACAATTAGAGGAGGAAGAATTTAGCTCAGCTCTAAGGGTTTTTATGTCAGTTCACATTACCAACAGAACAGAGAAATGACCATTATACATGAAATCCAGAACGACTGAATCTGCAAAGCATGGGTGGCTTTGACCTTTTGACGTATTGCCACGTTCTCACACTCTTATCCATCCTCAACACTTTGAATACAAGACATCGGGTAAATATTTAAGGGAAAGGATTTGTTTTGACTAGTTTGGATAGGATGCTTCAAAAGGCCAGTAGCTGGGAGCCATATAGTGTATTCTCAGTGTACATAGAACAGAACGAATCATGTACTGAAATTCATCGCCATGGAGCAGGAAAGCAAGACTAAAGGTGTGTTTTTATGCAATCTCTAGATGTTCTGCTTATAATTATGTTAATGACAAACACACAATCAAAGGTTATTTCTTCAAGGTTACTCCCCTCAGATTTTGGCGAAGCTTCTCCAGAGATGTATGTATGAACACACATAGGAGATGTATACATACAGAGATATATGTATGAACACACATAGGAGGTGTATACATACATAGATGTATGTATGAACATACATAGGAGATGCATATATACAGAGATGTATGTATGAACACACATAGGAGGTGTATACATACAGAGATGTATGTATGAACACACATAGGAACCTACTTAAAGCAGATGGCGTTCAGCCCTGTCTGCCCATATCACCACTCAACATAATACACAGCTCTACACTCATGACCGCTTTAGTAGGTACAGAATATTTTGTACAGGAATGGGATATACCTAATAAAGTGGCCACAGAGTGTATGTTCATGGCCCATTCCCTTGAAGCTTTGATGTATTGAGTATTCAGAGATGCTTTTCTGCTACACCACTTTGTAAAGCATGGTTGTTTGAGTTACTGTCACCTTCCCGTCAGCTTAAACCATTCTCCTCTGACCTCGCTGATCAACAAGGTGTTTTCACCCACATAACTACCATTTCAGAACAGAGATGAGGAGGAGTATCTTTATTCAGAGAGCGATAAATCTGTGGAATTCAGTGATTAATCTGTGGAATTCTTGCCACAGGCAGCTGTGGAGGCCGGCCAAGTCTTTCTGTATATTTAAGGAGCGGTTAATAGATTCTTGATTAGTCAGGGCATGAAGGGACACAGGGCAAGGTAGGAGATTGGGGATGAGAGGGAAAATGGATCAGCCATGAGGAAATGGAGGAGCAAACCTGATGGTCCAAATGTCCTTATGGTCTTAAGGTAAACAGCTCAATCTAGACAAACATCCCAGGAGAATGTTGAGGGAGCTCGGCGGTATGAGTGCTGCAGTGTTCTGGTTGAAGGCTCTGCCTGCCCATTGAAATGGATGTAAATGCTCCTGTGGCACCATGCATGCAGGAATAACACTGGCTTAAAACAATTGTCTCATTACAGCCTGCTTCTTTAAACTGGATCTTTTATTTGCTGATATTACAACAGTGCCTGCATTTCATACGAACTTCATTGGTTTAAGGGAAAAAAAACTTTCATATGCCCTGAGATTCTGCACACTCTATAAAAAGAAGCCTTTACTTCCTTAAATTTCACGTGTTCACACTTTCCGGGAGCAGCTGGGTTGTATCCAATACAAACAAACATGATTTGACTGACAATCAAATGAACTGCAGATGCTAGAAATCTGAAATAAATCTAGAAAATGCTAGATATGCTTTAGTGGAGAGGGAAGCAGAATTACTTTTCAGGTTCAGGGCCCTACATTAGGATCTTGTTTGAGTGTTTTGTTAGCCGTGGGCATTGTAGCTAATTGTAATAGATAAAGCAGATCCATCAACTCAGTCTTTCAGAGATCTTATGACCTCTACACTTTCTGAATAAGCCCAAACTCCAAGTAGTTTCTGCTACATACTTGAAACCCTTTCTGAAAACAACAGAACTTCCCATTTTTCCAGTCACATTATAGTCAATACACGTGTGGCTCACCAGCAAGGCCACCTCCCAAAAAATTGTTCAAAAATGCAACATCCCAACAAAATTGGATGGAGAAAAAGGTGGTGAGTGAACATTGGTAATCTTTTTTTAAAATTTTTTTATTAAATTTTCAAATGATTACAGAAAGAAAAAAAAATTATCAACCCCTCCCCCCCTAACATATCCCTATAGAAAGAAAGAAAAAGAAAGAGAAGAAGAAAGAAAGAAAGAAAGAATGCCTGGATATCGGAAGATCCCCACATGCTCCACGGAGTTCATAATAGCTTTAGTATATATATTTATTTATTTCCCCAAATAACCAATAATTTTATCTTCAGAGCATATATATTTAATCACGTTGGTAATCTTTAATAAATTACTCAACTTGGGGATTTAGTAAATGTCTCAGTGAAGAAATTTTTCAGGGAGCATTGCACCATATAGCCAGAAGAAGAATGTATACTTCATTGTGAAGACCTACAATCAAGATAATCTCTGATGACCCACTCTGGACCAAGATTGATTGGTTGTCCACTGTATCTGTCAAGGAGAGTTAAACCTACCTGGGAGACTTGTTAAAGTGGAAAATGCAAAGCACTCGGGCAGATCTCCTCTCTCATCCTCAGGAGTCAAAATCAGAATCAAAATCAGGTTTATTATCATTGGCATGTGTCATGAAATTTGTTAGCTTAGTAGCAGCAGGCCAATGGAATACATAATATAGAAGAGAAAAAATAAATAAAGGAAAAAAATGGTAATAATAATAAATAAGTAAATCAATTACAGTATATATATTGAATAGATTAAAAATGTACAAAAAACAGAAATACTGTGTATTAAAAAAGTGAGTTAGTTTCCAAGGGTTCAACATCCATTTAGGAATCAGATGGCAGAGGAGAAGAAGCTGTTCCTGAATCGCTGAGTGTGTGCCTTCAGGCTTCTGTATCTCCTACCTGATGGTAACAGTGAGAAAAGGGCATGCCCTGGGTGCTGGAGGTCCTTAATAATGGACACTACCTTTCTGAGACACTGCTCCCTGAAGGTGTCCTGGGTACTTTGTAGGCTAGTGCCCAAGATGGAGCTGACTAAATTTACAACCCTCTGCAACTTCGTTCAGTCCCATGCAGTAGCCACCCCTCTCCCCCATACTAGACAGGATGCAGCCTGTCAGAATGCTCTCCACGGTACAACTATAGAAGTTTTTGAGTGTATTTGTTGTCATGCCAAATCTCTTCAAACTCCTAATGAAGTATAGCTGCTGTCTTGCCTTCTTTATAACTACATCGGTATGTTGGGACCAGGTTAGATCCTCAGAGATCTTGACACCCAGGAACTTGAAACTGCTCACTCTCTCCATTTCCGATTCCTCTATGAGGATTGGCATGTGTTCCTTCATCTTACCCTTCCTGAAGTCCACAATCAGCTCTTTCATCTTACTGATGTTGAGCGCCAGGTTGTTGCTGTGACACCACTCCACTAGTTGGCATATCTTGCTCCTGTACGCCCCCCTCATCACCACCTGAGATTCTACCAACAATGGTTGTATCATCAGCAAATTTATAGATGGTATTTGAGCTATGCCTAGCCACACAGTCATGGGTATAGAGAGAGTAGAGCAGTGGGCTAAGCACACACCCCTGAGGTGCGCCAGTGTTGATCGTCAGCAAGGAGGATATGTTATCACCAATCCGCACAGATTATGATCTTCTGGTTAGGAAGTCAAGGATCCAATTGCAGAGGGAGGTACAGAGGCCCAGGTTCTGCAACTTCTCAATCAGGATTGTGGGAATGGTGGTATTAAATGCTGAGCTATAGTCAACGAACAGCATCCTGACGTAGGTGTCTGGGTGGTCTAAAGCCGTGTGAAGAGCCATTGAGGTTGTGTCTGCCGTTAACCTATTATGGCGATAGTCAAATTGCAATGGGTCCAGGTCCTTACTAAGGCAGGAGTTCAGTCTAGTCAAGACCAACCTCTCAAAGCATTTCAACACTGTCGATGTGAGTGCTACTGGGTGATAGTCATTAAGGCAGTTCACATTATTCTATTTAGGCACTAGTATTATTGTTGCCTTTTTGAAGCAAGTGGGAACTTCTGCCCGTAGCAGTGAGAGGTTGAAAATGTCCTTAAATACTCCTGCTAGTTGGTTGGCACAGGTTTTCAGAGCCTTACCAGGTACTCCGTCTGGACGTTCCGGCTTGCGAGGGTTCACTCTCTTTAAAGACAGCCTAACATCAACCTCTGAGACAGAGATCACAGGGTCAACAGCTGCAGCAGGGATCTCCACAGCTGTAGTTGTGTTCTCCCTTTCAAGGCGGGCATAGAAGGCATTGAGTTCATCTGGTAGTGAAGCATCACTGCCATTCATGCTATTGGGTTTTGCTTTGTAGGAAGTAGTGTCTTTGTAGGAAGGAAGTCCACTTCCAGTGGTACAAATAGTCATCACAGCAGAAGTCCTTACTTTCAGCAGATGATCATAACTTCTTCTGTACCTTGTCATGCCTCTGCTCTCTATGAAGCATTGCAGGACGGCCTTCCTGGCTGTTGGGTCTTGCCTTTGGTTATATCCACCCAGTCTGCTGGAGCTGACTTCACGCACTAGGACAGGTATATCCCTGTGTCACCAAGATATGGTGTCCACCAGCTATCTTTACATGTTTTAGCCTTCCTGTTAAAGTAATGTATGAGAATATGGCCACTGTTGCAGGTCTTGGAGTCGCCGGTGATCGCTGAGTGTCTGGTGGGGACCAAATGCGAGTGAACAGCCCCAGAACAGAAACAACAAGCCCCTAAACGGGAGGTGCTACCCCTCACTGGACACTCTATACACCCCTGATGAATATTGCTGCAAATTCTTCAACATAGAGTCTGCCAAGCAAGTGAATGATCAATGAATATGTTGTAATTTAGCCAAAAGAAGCCCAATGTCTGAATTAGCTAGTGTCATTGGAAATTCTATATTGCCAAGCACAACAGATCTTTAAAAACAATGTCCTGACAACCTACTGAGTTATAAATTGGAACCAGGTGACCCACTCACTCATTGAGGCCTTGCATGTAGCTATTGGCTTTGTGCACCCTAGGAAAGTTTGATTCAAGGTCGGGTGATAAAGGTAAATGAAAACAAAGTACTTTAAAAGCAAGATCAGTATTTGTCTAGGGCTTACAGCAGGTGGATGGGGATGAACTGCCAAAGATGATAAATTATGATGTTATTATAAATTATGATGAATATTGAAGAGGGTGGAATCAGAGCTGCCTCTGGATCAGTGACAGAAGCTTGAGACAATGACAGCTTCAGCTACTTCAAAAGTGAACATTAGGCAAGCCAGCAAAATCTTTAAAAGTTTCTAACTGGAGTTTCAGGATTAAGTAAGAATTGTGAACCCTAAATTACTTTTGGTAGAAAAGTGGCCTGCTAGATCTTTATGATTAGCAAGGGAAAGGATACCAAAATGCAGGGTGGTACAAGGAATATCCTCACCAGCTTAAATGATGTTTCATTCATTAGTCATAAATTATTGTGTTTCTTGTAATATTTCATTGAAATTCTATCAACTCCTCTTCCTGTTATTCTCACATTTGAATGAGAGACTGCTTGGTAACTATTTATGGTCTGTCACAGTTTTATGGAAATCCAAGTAGAATCAGTTTGGTTTCAAAGTAGTTCCACGCAAGGCTGAAGTGTCTGTAGTGTAAAACACCACTTGATGAGTGATTGTCAAAATAGCTGCTAGATCTCACAACAACTGTCCCTGTTTCTGGCCATCCAATGCAAGAAGAAAACTTTAACCATATAAAAATGCTATGTATACCATTCCTCTGAAAGTTACCTTAGACTATTGTTTATTTAGCCAGCCTGCCTACCTGCTACTCAAGAAAGTATGAAAAAATGATTTGTCATTTGTGGGCAAAAAGGAAATAGGGATCATAACAATGAAATGCAACTAGAACATTGGAAATACTCAGCAGGTCTTGCAGCATCCGTGGAGAGGGAAACCGAGTTAACACAGGAGAGCAATAATCTTTCATCCTAACTCTCAAAAGTAGCAACAAGCTTGAGGCAAGTACAGAAGAATATAAAGTGCGGCAGAGAAGAAAGAAAGAAATATCTGCAAAGAGGTGCAATGGAGTAGTGATTTAATGAAGGAAATTGTAGACTGCAGAATAGAATGGTTATGGGATAAGGAAAATAAAAGTGGTAATAGTGGAGGTTCCTCCAATAACAGCACAGCCATTATTAATAATTATTTCTCAAAAAAAAAGCTGCAGAAGATAAGAACTGAAATTGTTGAATTCATTCATGAGTCCAGAAGTAAGTAGGTGTCCAGTCAAAAAGTTAAGTATTCTTCAACTTAACTGTGAACAGAATCCAATATAACAGTGTAAGGACAAGGAGTCGGCCCATTTTCCTGTACTTGCTCAAAATGGCAGCAGGCCAGAAGTTCAGGGTTATGTTTTCTCAACTGAACAGAAATAATGTGAGAAGTGGTCACTCAGTCAACATTTAGACTCCACAGTGTAGATGAGATGCATTGAGAAGACCAAATACAGTCTACTGAAGTGAAAGAAGTACAGGTATCTTTCTGCTTCTTGTGGAAGGGAGAAAGTGAAGGTAGGTAATGTTTTTCCTGTGTGGGAAGGGATACAATGGTGCTGGAAGAAGAGGAAGGAGTGTTGAAGCGATTGAATACTGCACCTACTTGCCAAGAGGCAAATAGCCCCTCTGGAAATCTGAAAGGGGGGGAGTGAGGGAAAGGTATGATGGTGGTTGCACTTCGTTGGGGCTGGCTGAGTGTAAGTCATTCCAGGAGGGTAAAGATGATCCTCACACTGCCCTGTCCTCAGAAAAGTCAGAAGTTTTGGTGATGTTGGCAATGAGGTTGTTGGGGCTGGGAAACAGAGATTACTTACAATGAAGGAAAGTGTCAGAAGTATTGAAGGACAACAGTAAAGTCTAGGCAAGGAGAGAGAAGGGTTTGAAATAAGATGACGTCAGTTCCGTTGGGTAACATTGGAAGAAGGCAGACATCCTTGAAGGTCTTGGAACAAGATCTGAGCAAATTTTGTGATTAATGGGTGACCATGGAAGTAAAATCTCCAAAGGAGACAATATCAGTTAAGGAGCAGAAAATGATATTTGATGTCAAGTTGAAGAATTATTATCTGGAGGGATAGTGAGGGAGGCACTCAGAGAAACAGGCATCCACCCTGTTTATAACTACAGTGCTGCAGATGCTGGACATCCAGAGCAACACACACATAATGCTGGAGGAACTCAGCAAGTCAGGCAGCATCTATGGAGGGGAATAAGCGGTTGACATTTTGGGCTGAAACTTCATCTGAACTGGACGGGAAAGGGGGAAAAGCCAGAAAAGAAGGGGGGGAAGGAGTCCTAGCTGGCAGTTGCTAGGTGAAACTGGATGAGGAGAAGGTAGGTGGCTGAGGGAGGGGTTGTAAAGTAGGAAGCTGGGAGGTGACAGGTGGAAGAAGTAAAGGGCTGAAGAAGAAGGAATCTGACAGAGGACAGTGAACCATGGAGAAAGGGAAGGAGGAAAGGCAGCAGAGAGAGGTAATGTGCAGGTGAAGGGAAGAAAAGGGGAAAGAAGGGAGCGAGAGTGAGGAATGGAAATAGAGAGAAGGGAGAAGGGCAGAGAAAGTCAGTTTGCCAATTGTGAAACCTGGCCAGCAGGTTTAATGCTAATGTTGGAATTTGATATGTAAGACTAGACTGCTGCATGTTCAGTGGAATAAATTAGAATGTAAACGTGTATGCAAAAGTCCTGTTTACCTTGATAACCTCGGACTTTAGATACAACACTGAGTTACGTCACCTGCAGAAATTCTCTGATGACTCAGCAATAGTAGGGTGTATAAGGGGAGGGCGAGAGGATGGACACAGGGCCCTGGTGGAGGACTTTGTCAAATGGTGCAAGCTGACTCATCTGCAGCTCAACATCAGCAAGACAAAAGAGGTTGTGATGGACATTTAGAAGACTAAGCCTGCACTGCTCTCTGTTACTATTGATGGTGAGGATGTGGATGTGGTGAGGATTTACAAGTACCTGGGGGGGGCACCTGGATGACAGACTTGAGTGAAGCACCAACATAAAGGCTGTGTACAAAGAAGGGCCACAGTCATCTCTGCTTCCTGAGGAGAACTGAGGTCTTTTGAAGTACGCAAGCCTCTTATTCACATGTTCTACCAGTCTGTTGTTGCTAGTACAATCTTCATGTGGTGGTGTGCTGGGGCAATGGCATCAACACGAGTGATACCAACATGCTCAATAAACTGATTAGAAAGGCTGGCTCTGTTATAGGAGTTAAACTGGACACATTGGAGGCTGTGGTAGAACAAAGGACCCTACGGAAAATGCTGATAATTCTGGACAATGCTTCTCACCCTCTGCATGTCACCTTAACTGAACAGAGGAGCACATTTCATAATAGACTAAGACAATTGCACTGCTTCAAAGAGCGCTATATGAGGTCATTCTTACCCTCTGCCATTAGACTCTATAATGTGTCAACCTATAGCCAGGGAAGTGATGACCCCCTCCTGTTAGACTGTTTGAAGTAACTTATTTTTAATTCTTTCTTACTTCTCTTCTAATATGTGTATATGTGTGTACATGTAATGCTACTGTGACACTGTACTTCTTTTAGGATCAATAAAATATCTATCTATCTAAATCTATAATGACTAAAATCATGCCAGCAGTGCCTCAAGAAGAAACTTAGAGAGGTATAATTCCGGTGATGGGTCAGGGTGCAATGAAATTTCTGGTCTTTTCCCTGAATTGTAGATATTAGTTCCAAACCTTTAAAGTTCTAGTTCTCCCTGGACTTTTTCCCACAGAGTTACCATAAATAAATCCACTGGGGGATTCAAGAGAAACTTCTTTCCCGCTGAGCCTGGTTAGATTGTGAAACTCACTCCTACTAGGTGAAGTGGAAGTAAATAGCATGGATGGTTTTAAAGGAAAGCTAGGGAGATACATAAGGGAGAGAAGATAGGGATATTATGGACGAAGGTGAGAAAGGTTGGAAGGAAGCTTGTGTGGTGCTTCAGCATGGAGTAGCTACATCAAATGTCTGTACTATAAATACTATGTCATTCTATATAAAATAATACCCTGGAGGGCGCAAGAACATATGTGTTTACCCATCCACAAATCTAATCCACAGTTCATCCAAACAATACTCCTACCACACCCACTGAGAATGGTGGCACAGTAGCGTCGGGGTTGGTACAATGCTTTACAGCGCCGGTATTTACTTACTGCCCATTAAGCTGCTGGCATTTGGGGCAGCAATGGAGGTTCTCCATCTCTGTCTGTCATTGGCCATCCTCTCTATTGTGCCCCAGGTGTGGTTCAGGGTCATTTCAGCCTCTGCGGTACAGCACCCTGTAGTCTTTGGTCTCCCATGTTTCCTCCACCCTTCCGGGGTCTGCCTTGTTGGTGGACTTGACCTTTCTCCTGATCACGTGCCCAATTCATCTCCAACTTTTCCTCATGATGATTGTGGCCATGTCCTCTGGATGACACTACCAGCAACACAGGTTCAATTCCTGCTGGTGCCTGAATGGAAGTTGTATGTTCTGCCTATGACCATGAGGTTTTCCTCCTACCTTCCAAAGGTGTACAGGTTAGTAGGTTAATTATGACATAGGCATAATTGGGCTGTATGGGCTTGTTTGGCTGGATGAGCCTGATTCTGTGCTGTATGTCTTATTAAAAAATAAATAAAAGATATCAAGATCAGTATTGATTGATTTAATGCATCCTTTTCAAATAAATGCTGTTCAAAACATTTTCCTTGTACACAGATTGTGGGAATGTTCACGGGCGCCTTAAACATGGTCTTCTTTAAAAGTTACGTATTGTCTGGGTATCCCTAACTCTGGTTCAAGGTATGATAAGCAATGCCGGAGGTCTCAGGGTTCATTGAGGCTTCCCCAGGTTTGGAGCAGACATTGTTGTTTCGGGTCAAGTGCCCGGGTGTTTTATTTTAAGCATGATCCATCTTCAAAGACCTGCTTTTGATTCAATTTATTTCCCTCCTTCTCTTTCCCCCCATTCTGCTGCTGAAGTTTCTCATTCTTTCCTCAGGAGTCAAATTTCCTTTTTTTTGCAGTTCCTTGCTTGTGAAGTCATCTACAGAAAAGATCAGTTTAAATTTTCAATGACAGAGAGGGGTGAGGTGCTAAAGAATTTCATTCATCATTTTGTGGGAAGTTGCAATGATTTTGGGCAGAATGTGGGTAGAGCAGTAACTTACTTACAGGAATATTAAACAAATACTTGGACCAGCGGAATACTCGGCAATATAGATGACAGTGGATACAATGGATAACCCAATAGGACTAAAAGCCTCCTTCCATGATGTTGGCATGTCCAATTCTGTAAATTGAAACTTCGGCCTTGATGTGCTTCAGTTGTCCTCTCATTATTTTGGAGGGAGATAAGGAAAGTTTCTGAATAAAGAGTGAAGTTGTTGCTTGTTGTGTTCTGTGTTATTCTGTTAAGCATTGTGGGCATGGAATGTGTAGTGACATTTGCGGACTACCTCCAGCACACCCTTGGGTTATTTAGTTAGTTTTAACACAAATGGCATGTTTCACTGTATGTTTCAATGTACACACGATATATACATTTGAATCTTAAGTGAGCATTTCTAGCAGTTGCCGTCACTTTCCCATGACTCGTCTGGTTCCTGCCAAAGAGATGGCCAGAATTCTGACCAAGATCTGTAAGGTGCTGACAGTCAGTGTCTCCAAGTTTGGCAGACCTCTTAAATCTTTCCTAATGAAAGCTTACACTTTGCTTTGCACTTTGAATGTGGTTAGAACGGCACTGAGCATCACAGGGGTGTAACCTACAAAGTAACGAATGACTGGTCAGTCAGAGAAGAAGGCATTGGTGCAGCAAGCTTAGTCAGAGAGGTAACATCTTAGAGGAGTGTTAAGAAAAGAAAATGTTGCTGTAATTTGAGCTTTTCATTGCCCGAGTATCAAGAGAAACACATATAACCATATAACGATTACAGCACGGAAACAGGCCATCTCAGCCCTTCTAGTCCGTGCTGAACACTTACACTCACCTAGTCCCACTGACCCGCACTCAGCCCGTAACCCTCCATTCCTTTCCTGTCCATATACCTATCCAATTTTACTTTAAATGACAAATACCGAACCTGCCTCTACCACTTCTGCAGGAAGCTCGTTCCACATAGATTCCGCTCTTTGAGTAAAGAAATTCCCCCTTGTGTTACCTTTAAACTTTTGCCCCCTAACTCTCAACTCATGTCCTCTTGTTTGAATCTCCCCTACTCTCAATGGAAAAAGCCTATCCACGTCAACTCTATCTATCCCCCTCATAATTTTAAATACCTCTACCAAGTCCCCCCTCAACCTTCTACGCTCCAAATAATAAAGACCTAACTTATTCAACTTTTCCCTGTAAATTAGGTGCTGAAACCTAGGTAACATTCTAGTAAACCTTCTCTGTACTCTCTCTAGTATAGTCTAGCATATGTATCTCTCTCTTATAGCTAGTGAAATACTACTGAAATGCTATATTGGAGCAGAACAGCAGAAGGAAAGGTTGTGAGAAGAAATTCCAGACATTGGGGCATAGACAGTTGAAGGGGTGAAGGGAATCAGTGTGAGGACAAGGCCTGTACTCATGAAGCCCGTCACAGAAACTAAAATGACTGACCAGTTATTCAGCTGCATCCCATCTGCAAAAAAAACTTTATTGAGTGATTCTGTAACTTGATGACAGTACTCATTTAAACAGAAAGATCTGATACCACAGACTGAGTGTGTGAAAAAAAAGCTGTCCAGCTGCAGTGGCTGAACTTAATGGCTGCCACTGGTGGTAGTTGTCAAAACAACTGACTGCAATGGCTTCAGGTTTTTAGCTTTCTCATACACTTCAAGCTCAACTTGCAGAAGCCCCCTGTTCTTTTTACAGACACACAGCATTCAAATCCTGAAACAAAAGCTGCTGTGTTAAACAAAATGAGAACAGAGAATCTGGTTCTGCGATCAGATTATTGCGATCCAGTACAAACGGCACGTTTATATGTAAATTCAGACACATATAACAACCTTTAATTTTGAAACCCTGGATTTCCAGCATCTGAAGACTTGGCATATAGCAACATGTTTTCTAAATGTACTTGTGAGCTCCCAGGACCAGATTTTGATGCCCACTTTGCATTTTTTCCTATGCTCAATAGAGCCAGGATACAAGGTTTGGGGGGGGGGGGGCACGAGTGGGAGGATAAAATGGGGTTTGCCTTAAGGAGTGATAGTGCCTTTGCACCCACTGTCAGTTTAACACTTCGTTCTAGGTAGTCTGTTGAAAACCTTTGCCATCTGCTGGTAAATGCCTCATAAATATACAGCAGTCAAGATCTTTTAGGACCTCATGGGATTTTCAACCCGCATCTGTGCATGCAAAACTGAGTGCCCAGATCCCCAGAGGAAGTCAGTCCTTAAAAGAGCTCAAATTGGAATAATTTTTCAGTTCCTATTTGGGAGCGCTCCTTTGGAATGGTCCCCTTGCTCTCCTCTTTACCCCATGCTTTCGTTAGCCCCCTGGCCTCCTGCATCTCCCTCTACCAACCCCTTCCTTTACCTCCTCCCCCACCAGCCCCCACAGATCTTATAACTGATAGGACAGGGCAGTTTCTCCTCATCATAGCCTTTTCTAGTCAAGAGCCCCATTCCCACCCACCACCCGGTAATGCTTACGGGAGGCACATCTTTGCAAGAGGAGTGAACTGTTAGAGTGGCTTGGGACTTTCTCCAGAAAGACCCAAGGTCCAGGGTGAGCTTGTCTTTCAATCCTGCCATACCCCTATGCTAGAGTATCTCCAGCTCTTCAACTGGCTGAGAACAGAAGTTTCTGAATAAAATGCCAAGCTCCAACTTTGAGAGACTCCTCTTTCTGAGGTCAGGAAGGTAGAAGGACAGTGTTGGTGGCACTGAGAAATAAGAAGACATGAGTGACATCTGACGGTAAAACTTCACCATCTTGACCCCTGCGTTAGAGTTATTTAGCAATTGACATTGGCTACCAGTCTTCACATCTGAATATGTATTGTGGACGTAATTTGGCGTGCAGCTCTGATGAATGGGTTCCTAAAGGCTCTGAATCCCTGATCAGACAATGCTGATTAAAATTCATTTGGATGTCTGTGTGTGGGGATGTGAATCAGGAGGTGTGAAGGTTGTATGTAGTTTCAAAGAAAGCACTGCCCATACATTGTAAATATGGAGTTGTCCTTTGATGTTTGCCACATAAAATATCGAGCCCCACTTTGGGTCAGCAGACCTTACGGCTGAAAGCGTCTCTGTATGATACTTGTTGCACCTTGTTTTGTCGAATAAAGAAGCTGCTTTATATTTATTAGTAATTTTCTCCAGTGACTTCATTCGTGAAACAACACCCTGCAACACAATCTGCTTTCCTTATCCCAAAATGGTCTAACAATATCGTGTAACATTTCCTGGTACTCTCTTCGGCAGACAGGGATAACCTATTCCAGTTTGTTTTCAATCGCCTCAGAGGAAGTCAACAAATAAGGTGCAATTCATATACAGATAGAAGGAGTTCAGACTCTTCCTGTCAAGAGCCACATCAATTGGATGTTGGGATTGTTAAATCCAATCTTCATTCCTATTTAAAGTTCTAGCTTTGTGTCATCTATCCTCATTGTTTATGGCCCATAAGACCATAAGACATAGGAGCAGAATTAGGCCATTCAGCCCATTAAGTCTGCTCCACCATTCCATCGTAGCTGATCCCGGATCCCTCTCAACCCTATACACCTGCAGAACACACCTTACATCCTTAGAGCAGGGTAAACAAGTACTTAGTTTAGTACCAATGCACATTATTTTCAATAGGGATTGTGCTGTAGGTTTTCTATGTTTCTATGTCTTCAGAACTTATTTTAAAATTCTCTCAGAATACAAAAACCTGACTTAATACTTTAATCTCAAATGTGGTCAGGCAGTACCTGTGGAGGTAGTTAATATTTCACATTGGCTGTATTTTAAGCTGAAGCCATGTTTGGCATGCCTGAATGCTTTCTATTTGTTATCTGCCGTTGATGTTCCAACAGGCTAGTGTTGATGTGGAACTAATTTCAGAATATTGAGATTGGTAATGTGAGTTCAGTGCAGACTGAACAGCTGTTCCAAGGAGACTTGGTTTGGCCTGGTGCTGCCGGAAGGTTGAGAATGGAAAATGAAAAAGGATGAGGTGTTTATATTCAACTCCTCATGCCAACCCAATATAGCAACGTCACTGCACTCTGGGCTCTGTTTGGCTGGATTCACTGAGAGGACAGATGTCATAAATCACGGACACTTTATTTTTACAGCCAGTCACATAATAATCACAAATAAACCATAGTGGTTTGCTGGTTCCTGGCAAATATGTGTGAAGGAATCAAAGTTAGACCTTGTTACTAACATCTAGGATGCAAACAAAAATGTTCAGATTTAATTGCCAGCTTTCAGGATGTGGTCAGACAAAGTTTGTGAAGGGAGTCACTTCTTGCTTGATGAGCCTTTCATGCAGAAGCCCTGTTGAAAATGATTTTTTTGTTGTTCAGAATGTAAAAGAACTGTCACTTCTCCAAAGAAAAATTACCAAATCCTATCAGCACCTTAGGAGCCTCATCTTTCTTTCCTCAGTTAATAAGATTTCTGAGAAATAGCAATATTTGTTAATATTATACAAAATCAAAAGTTGATCCACTTAAGTGAAGAATGCAACAAAATTAATTTTTGCCTCCACTCCTGGATGTGCTACTGCCTCTAACCATCAGATGGTGCACTAGGTCTATCTGTCCCCACCTCACGTATGCAATAGGAAATACAATAAGAAAACTGGTATTTATGCTCTTAAAACCCACAGCAAGCTGTTAGATATCTGCCGAGCCAAAGTTCCACATATGCTGGGGATCTGAAAGAAAAGCACAGAATGATGAAAACAGCATGTCAAGCAGTGTCTGAAGAGAGGTTTCACATTTTTGTCCATTCCTAAGATATTAACTCTGGTTGCTGCCTGGTCTTCTGAGTATTTCCAAAAATTTTTGCTTCTGTTCCAGTTATATGCTATTGGCCCCAATGGCATGGACTAATTGATTTATCTCATATGCATATGCAACATAAACTAGTTTAAACCCTTTATTTCCCCTGGTCCATCATTCAACTCCCCTCTTCTTTGCCCTTAAGGACTATTTTATTCAATCACTTAAGGATGGGCCTTGAGGCATCCATGACACAAGAAATCATAGATTTGTATATGGGTTTATTTGAGGCATTATTCAACCTCAAACTGGCCCTGTGTTCAAGAGGAAATCTCCTCCTCAGTGGTCCCATGATATGTCCTGATGGGATTCTGGCCAATTATGATTTCCTCTTTTTAGAATATGATCTTGCAAATTCCCCAATGCAACATCAATTAAAATGAAAAATCAATGAAGAAATTTCACTTATAAAACCTTTCCCATCTCAGGGTGTTCAAACCCGCTAAGCAGTTCTTTATCAGTCATTGCTGTAATGCAAGAACAATGGCTGCCAATTTGCTCTATGGCAAGTTTTCACATTCAGAACTATCAGATTATCTGCTTTAGTGATAGTACTTAAGGGATAAACATTTGCTAGAATAATGTGAAGGACTGTTTTCCTTCTAGTAGTTCAGTGGGATTTATTTTCCACCGAAGAGTAAATGGGCTTCAGTTTATCATCTCCCCAACCGACAGCACCAAACAGAGCAGGACTCCCAAGCACATGGGAGAACAAGCCTTGATAATGCGTTCTGGTCTGGAGTGGCAACTGAACCTTCTCACCTGGATAGGAGAGTGCTGCCCATTGAAGCATTGTTGTCCTCACTAACTGGATCTCATGTCTTCTCTGCAACCACTATTCCAGTGTATTTAAATCTCACTGTATAAAGAACAAATGTCCACCGATGGCTATCGAAGCTTGCTATTCAAACCATCATCCTACCATATACCTGTCTACTGCTAGTGTCCCTTTAGGTATCCTGTGTATTCTAAGACATTCCTTGTAAAAAGAATGGGTGCTTGGTGGTCAGGGCAGATTCAATGGGCTAAAGGGATTTTATCCACGTTGAATGACTCTATGACACTATACAGATTTATATCAGAATTCCCCGTGGACCATTTCACTAGATAAGAAACAGCCTTTATAGCTTCCTCTTCCCACCTGTAATACAATGGCTATATGCCCTTAGAAACAGCTACAGTAAGCAGCTGTGCCAGAGATTTGGACATCTCCGGTTGGTGTCTGGAAGTTGGCCTTACCTCGTTTTATTTATGGAACACTATTTAAGCAGAGTGAAATAAGGGTAAATGTGGTTTTAGTTAATGTGATGATTTTGCTGTATTCCTGAACACGTCAAACAGCTTGGCCTGTAGACTGAAATGCCTTGTGGTGTTGGCTTTATGGAAGTTCTGCTCAGAGACCCCAGGGAGCAATTCAGGGACAGAGAACAATGCCTGATGTCTGTATACCATATTTTTTCAACCCCCACCCCCACCCCCATGACATGTAAGTAGTTCCTTTGATATTGAGTCATTAAAGATCCAATTGACTCCTTAAAACGGCTCCTGGTGTCTGCTTGGTCACATCCTCAAAGCTCCCTCTTCCCATCTGTGATATAATGATGATATTCCCTTGGAAACAGCCACAGTATGTGGTGTGCCAGAGATTTGGGCATCTCCAGCATGGGTCTGGAAGTTGGCCTTGTCCCTTTTTGCAATGCAGTCGAGAATCCTGCTGCTTGCCACCACACACAGTCTGACCGTGAGTAAGGATGAACCAACCGCAAGAGCACTACAGTATATGTACTTTGATAATAAATCTATTTTGAACTTTGAACTAATAACCATCTTTCTTGTCAGTTTCTATCCTTGCATTTTTATCCTATTTCCAACTCCTGACATTGGCCCATAGAATTTGCCATTAGGTTCATATCCACACAGTTCTAATGAAGTATCTGCGCTTAACCGTCATCAGCCTCTTTGCAGTTACTGACACAACCGCCTGTTCATTTTATTGGCTTAGCCTGCATCAAGGACTCTGACTGCCGGCCCCACTCCGGCCTTTCGAACAGATTATCCAGACGGACACTCCCATTGGTTGCAAATGCTGGCCTTCGGCTCAAGGTTTTGACCAAAGCCACATTTTCCCTTTCGGGCGTAAATGAAGAATCTAATACCACAAGCTGAAGATTGATCTCAGAGACATTGCTCTGGTGTGCTGGTCAACGTTTATCCCACATGTGGTAATTTATCAAAGGCTCTTTGTTATGTTGTGTGGCTCAGCACCACTCTTTTTATCTGCTCAAAGCTTCTTGGAAGTATATTTAGGTAGGATTTACCACTAATATAGAGTTGGACGTCATTTAATAACAAAGTGGGTGGTGTATATAAGACCCTGAAACATTTTGTATGCTTTCGCCAAGTTTGAAGCTTTCTGCAAATTCAAAGTCCACTCATCAAACAACCTCTGCTGAGCCCTTTGAGCAGTTCTCCAAGAAGTTAGTTATTGGCAACATGACGCACTGATTATTTTATCCAACAGTACAGAAGTCTCTTGTTTGTTGTGATTACTCATTCAAGGCTGCAAAAACTCAGCAGTTAGCTAACACCCCACCCCTCCAGCAACAGCTACAGAAAGGATCAGAAAAAGCCGGCATCACATCGACCTTATAGTTGGAGAATCCTACTCGTCTCAAGGGTTGTAGGATGTCCTCCATTCCCTTTGTCCAAATAATGATACTTGGTGGAAGAGAAGGCAACAGAGACTCTTCTGTTGACCCTGTATATGAAGTCATACTGCTTACTGTGGCTTTAAACACAGTAGAATTGCAGATAACATGTCTGAGTAAGGCCCTTGAGGCAAAGGGCACTTTCTGTGTAATTGGGGGTTTGTGTGGAAAGTGGCTGATAAAGAGACTGCGTTCCTTCTGTGTTGCTGCATCAACCCAACGCAGTCAGGACCATATTATAAGGATGGCTAAACGTTAGTGTCTGCCTCTTGTGTGGTCAAAAGTAAGTGCGACCTTTCAGAACACCAAGACAGTCTTATTTCTCCGGTTTTCAGTTGCCACCTATCTCTGCTTCTGATTAGAGAGCGGCTGCAATGGTCATGTACCCCATGGATACCAATTGATGGTTCGTTGCAAAGGTCAAGCTCAAGTGTCAATATTCCTACCTCAACCTGTAAGAGTCAGTAATTGCATGACCAAGCCAGTAACATTGCCCCAAGGTATCTAGTGCTAAGGAAACCTCCTACTTTATGTCAGGAGATGGATTCTGAAGTAAGCGGCACAACAACAAAGAAGACTATTGTCCCAGGAACAGGAACGTCTAATAAATTATTTCTTTCTGGACCCACACCTTCCCTTTTGATTAACAAAGGCCAAAAATGTAAAGATTACCTCATCAACCTGTATGAACTGGTTGAGCAACCTCAAGGTCATGACAACCATAATGTTCACATGGTATCCTTTCTATCACTGTAGGGGAGGGGGCAGTCAATTTCTGGAGAGTCTTTGGATAGCATTCAAATTCTCTGGAATCAGGAGAGGTATCTCGTGCCTCTTGTTGACAAAAGTGGAACCACTTCCTGATCAACTAGCCCCACCCAGTTCTTTGCTATTTAGTCTCCACTGCTAAAATCCACTCTGATTCAGCCCCGGGTCAGTTTGTAGAGAGAGCTGTGTACACCTCTTCTAAACAAAGAGGCAGACTACTTCAAATATTTATCACAGATAAAGCATCTGTGTTATGGTCCTGGTGTTAGGGAAGTTGCAAAAGCCTGCTGTCATGCTCCTGACCACTGACTGATGCTCATTGACTACAGAGTGTTTGTGGGGTGAACGCTGGCCTATAGCAAGATTGCATTTGACCTTGTTAGCTGAGCAGTCCAGTGTAATCAAAAAATATGTAGAAAAATTATAAACCTTTGTCAAGTCTCTCCTTGAATTCATCTGCTATCACTGGCCCCTGTGTAACTCAGTCCAGTGCAGCTGCTGCCCAGACGGCAATTTTCAACAGGAATAGGACCAGCGTGCTTCAATGAGTTCTTTACAGTGCTTTTTTTGTCCTCGCCTATAGTCTATTACAATTCTAACATGCAGTCCTCTTCTAGTTTATTTGTTTAACATGTTATAAAATGCATTTTAACATTATCTTCGTGAGCACAATTCTACAGCAATCACCTGACTTCTCAAAGCCTTTCCAACATGAGGAGGGAGCTCATGAAAACCTACTGAATATTGAGGGGCCTAGATAGAGTGGGCATGAGGAGGATATTTCCAATAGTGGGGTAGTCTAGGAGCAGAGGGCATAGCCTCAGAATAGAGATGAGCAGGAATTTCTTTAGCCAGAGGGTGGTGAATCTGTGGAATTCATTGCCACGGACAGCTATGGAGGCCAGGTCATTGGGTGCATTTAAACAGAGGTTCTTGATTAGGAAGCTCATCAAAGGTTTCAGGGAGAAAGCTGGAAAATGACATTGAGCAAAAAAAAAATCAGCCACGGTGGAGCAGACTTGATGGGCCAACTGGCCTCTTTCTGCTTCTATGCCTTATGGTCTTATCAGAAGGGTGATAGAATGCTCTCTGCTTGCCTGAATGAATGTAATTCCAATACTCAAGATGCTTGACAGTAACCAGTATAAAGTAGCCAGGCTGCCTGGCATTCAATTAACATCATAAACATTCCATCCTCCTGTCACTCGCAGAACGCAGCGGCAATTTGTGCCATCTACAAAATTCACTGAAGCAACTTGAGTATCTTTGCTTGCATGTTGTAAGCCTGCAGCCTTTCCAAGCAGAGGGATAAAGGCAACTGGTACATAGCCATACCAGCACATTTATGCTCTTCTTGAAGTTTCAGGCCCAGCTCTTATGCCATCACTGAGATTAAATCCTAGAACACTACTTAATTGTGCTGTAGGAGCACCTACAGCAAATGAGCAACGATAGCAGGTGAAAGAGGAGTTTGAAGACCATTCAAGGGCAGTTAAGAGATAGACAGCTGGTTATACTGCTAACATCCTATGGATGGACAGAAGGTTTAAACATTGACCAGGACATCGAGAGAAGGTCTGCTGAGATCTATGACCAGGTTTAGGCCTCAGCCAAAAAGGACCACCTCACTTGACAGGACAGGTTGGGTTTTCAAGCTTAGTTTTTTGGAATGGGCTCGTTCATTTGCCTCAGAAGCTGGAGTGCCACAACTGAATTCCAGTTTGCAGGAATACTTGAATGTGGGTATTGTACAATACTACCTATAGTAGATATTTATTCTTTTTGCATTACTTCGTCTTCTTGTTAGATAATTCATAGGCGTGTGTGAAGTATGACAGTTAAGATTTTCTTATGGAGCATTTAAAGCCCATGACAAAGTCTTGACATTTCTTACACTAAGTTCTCATTTCTCTTTCCAGAAAACATTCAATGGATATTGTTGCTCAATGCCAAAAAGTTCCAATATGCACGACACACAATTACCAACTTTACGTATCATATTTCTATAGATTTCAGTATATGGCATCTGATCTCCAAATGCCCCAATCCATCATGTCCCATCTTCCAACAGCCAATGAGAATGTCAATAGGCTCATCATTACCTGAAATGTTTTTTTCAAAAGTGCTCTTTGCTGCCACTTCAATTTCATCCTGAATTTACTGAATGAGTTTTCTGGAAATCCAGCGTGATCTTGGACTCAGCAACTCCCCTGTATTCCATAGGCATTGATTCCTGCTGAGTTTGACATAACAAGGAATATTTGGTTCCCACCTTTTGCAGTACCCTCATGACTGAAGTAGAAATATCAGAAATGAACCAGCCCACAAGTTGCTAATTTCAAACATGAATTAATATCAGTGATTAGCATGATTTTTATTAACTGAATTAAATTTGACTGGGCATCAGTGAAAGTCATGGCGCAAGCAAGCACACGGCATCCAAGAAAATTCCTAGCAGCATGGCTTTCCGCTGTCAATGCTGTAAACAGACATGTAGGCCTCAATCCCATTTATGAGCCAATGCGGGCAAAATTCCAGACTAAAATTCACGGTGTTCACCCAATCAGCGACGAGATTTCCTCCTTACATCACAAATGAGTTTCTGTAATGATGACCAATAGGCTGAGGCCAAGTGTTCATAAGAGACACCACAATTAACAGCGCACTGGTGATGTCTCCTCATATGGTGACGACACATTTGCAAGTAAATTGCCAAGATCGATTAGCAACACAACCCAGCCACTAACTGAATTAAGTCAGCAAGCAGAGAACGCAGAGCATGTGGAAGGCAGAGGAGTTAGAAATGGGTAAATAAATAAACTAAGGAAAAGGTACAGAATGATCTCAGTTCTGCGGAATAATTCACCGCTTGAGTTTTGTTCAGTCATATTGTAATGTTCTGTGATAGAAATTCCTGAAGGGTTGAACTGTTGAACTTTGCATCAGATGATGAATCTGTTCCTGAAGTGAATCATTTTGACATCGGGGTTTAATAGGGTTGTTGAACACAATCTGTGATATGTTGTCCCCTCACAGTTTTTTTTCAAATGTAGTGAACTTTTATGCAAGCTGTTTTATGGGAGGACAATGAACTTTCAACCCAAAAGTGCATTTGTTACATTATATTATGGCCTAGGACTTCAAATCTCATTATTCATTTCCAATTTCTCCCCTTAACCTCTTGCTCTCAAAGAGGGTGCCTTCTTTTGTCAAGATTCATGAACTAAAAATACATTCATGGTGGAAAACTTGCCTTAGATTGGGAAGTAGACTAGTTCTGAAGCTATTCATGAAGTTTGAACATGCACTTTATTCTTAAGAAGCAATTGATTGGTTTTCTCAAAATGTATTATAAGGGGTTAATCTCAGGCCTTCTGATCACCAGCTCAGAGCACACTCGGTCATCTTCAACATCTCTGTGGAACAGTCCAATGTCCCTACAGGCTTCAAGGCACACTCATCCCAATGCCCAAGAGGGTGACAGTAGCCTTCCTTAATGACTACTGTCCAGTGGCACAGATCTCAACAATCATGAGGTGCTTTGAGTAGCTGGTTAAGGATCACATTAAATCGCATCTTCCTGCTACATTGGACCATTTCCAGTTCACCGATCGCTCAAATCGGACCACTGACTATGCCACATCCTCTGTCCTCCATCCTGTCCCATCTGGAAAATGGTGCCTTCTACACCAGGATGCTGTTTATTGCCTTCATCTTGGCATTTAATGCCATCATCCCTCAGAACCTGGTGGGTAAACTGTTCCTCACTGGATCCTAACACCACTCTCTCTGTGACTGGCTCTCGGACTTCTTGACAGAAACGTTCACGTTGGCAGCGACATCTTGAGCTCCATCACGCTGAGCACAGGGCCGTGTGCTCAGCCGGCTGCTGTACTGCTCGACCCAGCTCCAACCGCAGCATCCAGCTTGCTGATGGCACGACAGTGGTCTGCCTCATCCACGGCTACGACTACAGGAGGTCAAGCAGTGTGTAGAGTGGCGCGAGCTCAACCTGAGCCTCAGTGTGGACAGGACCAAAGAGATGATTGTAGACTTTAGGAAGGCGAAAGCCAACCATTCCTCAGTGCATAGCAGTGTCTCCATTTCCCACCCCCAACCCCACAACCAACCTTTACAGGACTGTCCCTGCCAGCTGCATCATCGTCTGGTATGGGAACTGCAAGACAGCCGACCACAAGCTCCTACTAAGTGGACTTCTGAGAGGGTCATCGGAGTCCATCCGTCCATCCGATATATTTTATCTGGAGGGCATTTGGCATTCTCAAGGATTACTCCCCCCCCCCCCCCCCCCATCCGTCCCACAATCTTTGACCCCTTACCATCAGGCACAGGGTGCCGTAGCTTTAGAACAAGGGCTGCTGGGATGGGAGGCCATGAGAATGCTGAACTTCCTGCCACCACCCTGGTCTCATCACATACAGAATGAAGTGCCAGCAGTGTTACGCTGTTTACCTTTTCACTTGCGTCAGTCTTCTGGAATACTTTTCATTATTTGTTGATTTACTTGTGGTAATATTACTTCATGAGCCATTCATGAGTTCCATGTGCTCTATTGTGCTCCTTGGCGTGGTGGAATGTGGGTCTGTTTGGCTGTATACATGTTTTTGGTTGACTGACAATAAACTTGAACTTGTATGTTGATTGTGCACTGACTAAAGCCAAGCTTTCACTTCTTCGAGGTAGGAATGTCACTGGCACAGCCTGGGACAGCAGAGCACAAACGTGGTGATGCAGGCATAGAAGCACACATTTTGCAGACGCTCCCCTTAAAATCACCGTGAAGAGGGCTGGCACAAGAACAGAGATCCTGTGTGCTCTGTGACATGAGATGACATCCTAGAGAACGATCAGCAGGAATGAGAGGTGGTTGTTTTAAAAGGGGCAAAGCCCCAAGGAGCCGGTTCCAGTACTACAGTATTACAGTGTGCTTAATGGCCTCATAGTCAATGAACTTCTCAACCAATTCAACAGCTGAACCACACACATACTCCTCCATGTGTCACACTCCAACACTCACCTCACACACACTCACTCTTTCATACACACGCACTCTCTCTCTTTCATTCACTCTCCCTCACACACACTCTTTCTCTGTGTCTCTGTCTCTCACTCTCTCTCACACATATGCCCACACACACACTGTCACTCACTCACTCTCTCACACACACAGTCACACTCTCACTCTCTCTCTCTCTCACACACACAGTCACACTCTCACTCTCTCTCTCTCTCTCTCTCTCACACACACACACTGTCACACTCTCACTCACTCTCTTTCTCTCTCACACACACAATATCACACTCACTCTCTCTCTCACGCACACACTGTCACACTCTCACTCACTCTCTCTCTCTCACACATATGCCCACACACACACTGTCACTCACTCACTCTCTCACACACAGTCACACTCTCACTCTCTCTCTCTCTCTCTCTCACACACACTGTCACACTCTCACTCACTCTCTCTCTCACACACACACACTCACACTCTCTCTCACACACGCACACTGTCACACTCTCTCACTCTCTCTCACACACACACTATCACATTCTCTCTCACACACACACACTGTCACACTCTCACTCACTCTCTCACACACACTATCACACACTCTCTCTCACACACACACACACACACACATACACACACATTCTCTTTCACTCTCTCACACACACTGTCTCTCACTCACACTCTGTCTTTCTCTCAATTACTCTCTTTCTCACTCACTATCTATGTGTCCCTGACAAACCTTTCGGGAATAAAGTTGATTTGCTTCCAGTCCAGTTTGTGATGTGTGTGACAATCGAAGCCAGCATGGAAACTGCAGACTTATCCTCTGATAGGCAGGGGGTGCCTATAGTGAGGGCTGCTGGGTAATTTATGAGGTGATGTGCTGTTTCTACCACTTAAGGGCTTCTGAGTGTTTCTGAGGTATGACCTCAGGTTTCTTAATGCCATCCTAAATGTTCCTTCTCCATTTGGTCTTGGGCCAAAAGTTCTCAGGTGTCGGTGGAGATGTTACATTATTCATTGGAGTTTGAATCTTTTCACTTGGTAACCGCTTCCCATGACAAAGCTTGGAATCGAGCAGATGTTTCAGGAGTCTGGTGTCAGGCAAATGATGTGGTCTGCCCAGTGGAGCTGACAGTGTGCAGGAAGGGCCTCGATACTGGCACGTCATCCTGGAAGAGGATTCTACCCTGTTGATTCTCTTATCCTTCCAGAGAATTTGCAGATGCAGTTTTTTGGTGTTAGTTTTCCCCAGTGCCCTAAGGTGCTTGCTGCTGGTAATCCAGGGCACTAAAGTTTTAGACCCTAAAGCTTAGGATCTAGGGATGGTACAATTTAATATCAAGAATAGTATACAACCTGGAATCCTTACACTTTGCAATCATCCACAAAGCAGAGAAAGAAAACACCCAAAGAATGAATAAGGGAGAAATGTTAGAACCCCATGCCCACTGCCCATACAAGCAGCAGCAAGATTTAACCCTTCCCACCACTCGCTCCAGCAAAGGCAACTTCCCCCCACCCCCCACCACCCACCATGCAAGCAATAGCAAGCCTCCAAAGAGACCAGGATCGAGAGCCCATCAAAACCACTGTCCATCCCAACACCTCGACATCTGAGACAGACTCTCTCTCACCGTCGAGAGAGAGAGAGAGAGAGAGAGAGAGATAGGTGGAGCGGTAGGTAGTGCTGAGAAGACAATGCAGCAGGACTTAGACTAATTGGAAGAAAGGGCAAAAAAGTGGTGGATGGAACAGTGTTGGGAAATGTATGATAATACATTTTGGTAAAAGGAACAATTGTGTGGTTTATTATCTAAATGGGGAGAAGATTCAAACTTCAGAGGTGCAGAGAGATTTAGGAGTCCTCGTGCAAGACTCCCAGAAGGTTAATTTACAGGTTAAGTCTGTGGTAAAGAAGGCAAATGCATTTATTTCAAGGGGAATAGAAGCAAAGAGATAATGCTGAGGCTTTATCAGACACTAGACAGGCTGCACTTGGCGTGTTGTCAACTGTTTTGGGCCCCGTATCTCAGAAAGGATGTGTTGTCATCAGAGAGAGTTCAGAGGAGGTTCACGAGGATGATTCCGGGAATGAAGGGGTTAACATATGAGGAGCATTTCCAGCTTTGGGCCTGTACTCACTGGAATTTAGAAGAATGCGGGGTTCTCATTGAAACCTATCGAAAGTTGAAAGGTGGATAGGGTGGATGTGGAGAGGATGTTTCCTATGATGGGGATATCCAGAACTAAAGGGCACAGCCTCTAAATAGAGGGATGACCTTTTAGAACAAAGGTGAAGGTTAATTTTTTTTGTCAGAGAGTAGTGAATCTGTGGAATGCTCTGCCACAGACTGCAGTGGAGGTTAAGCCCATGGGTACATTTAAGGCAGAAGTTGATCATTTCCTAATTGGTCAGGCATCAAAGGATATGCCAAGAAGGAAGGTGTATGGGGTTGAGTGGGATCCGGGATCAGCCATGATGGAATGGCGAAGCAGAATCGATGGGCTGAATGGCCTAATTTTCTCCGCCTATGTCTTATGGTCTTTTAAGTGCAGAGACCTCCAACAGTTGCGCCTGTGGTCTCAATGTTTTGACCTCCCATGACGCTGCAGTCTGCGACATCGGCGAGGAATTGGATTGTCCACAGTACAACAGTGGAAGGCACTCGTCTTCCAAGCCGCTCCTGGAGATACTGAAATGCTGAGCTGCTCGGCGAATCCCAAAAGCGGGAACCCGCCACCTGTGAAGAACATAGCCTGAGTGCAGCTGTAGATCACAGGCTCCAACAGGACCCCAGCCATCAAAGATGGAGTGGTGACTCTCAGGAAACCTGGAATGCGCAGTCCATCGGACTGCAGTTACAAGAGAGATCTCAGAGGCTAGCGGAGCAGTTTGCCCAGTTCCTCAAGAAACAGTAAGATTTTCCCCCCTGTTATTTCAGCTGAAGGGAAATATTTTCCCTTCGCCAATTAAATGGTTTGGTCACAACGCCCTTCCGCTTTTTACACGCAATGAGTCAGTATCTTCTTTAATACTGTATGTCAGTACCTTGCAATAAAAGACCTAGGAGATAATTGTGTTATGTTAATCTTTAATTCCCTTCACAGGGCTTTCTCAAACTGACCATAATTTCAGACCTCCTATACTCTGGGGTTTACCTAATGTACAATAACAACTTGGATATCTGTGAATATAATTACAACACAATAAAATGGACACATGGTATCAATGTGTTTATACATATTCCACTAAATCCATACCACATCTTAACTTAACTTTCTCAATGGAAAATGGCTAAGCACGCTAAGATTCACCAGATCAATCATATTCTGGGGTTTTTGTAATTTTATTTGCTTCTTCTGTTCTCTGTCTTTCATTTCATCTGGTTGAAAATTCCTGCACTGGGGGCCATAAACCAGTAACTGCATACAAAATTCCAGAAAGGCAGAGAATGAAAGACAATGGCCAAGAAACCTTTGAAAACTTTAATTTTGCATTGATCCTTGTCTGGAATACATGACGGAAGGTCTCAAGTTCCAAAATAGGCCTCAGGCTTCACTTCCACAAAGCTGGTGCAGCTGCTGGGATATTCTCAAGCTTGTCTGAAGGAGAGAGCAGAGGTTCTGGAATGGAAGAAGTAAGAGAGAGAGGATAGCAGACCAGGTGTCACTCTGGAGCAGGTAGGAGGCTTCCATTCTTCATCTCTTCTGCTCCTCTGTCTCAATGAGGTATAGACAAAAGCTAATGAATGTTACTTATTTATACCCATGATTTCAGGTCACGATTTGGATGCTTTATAGGGCTGCAGTTGCCCGTGTAAGGGTAGAGCAGGCATCTCAGAAAAGCAGCCATTCATTCTGCATCAGGAGGATAACGATCAATATTGTCAAATCCTTTTGAGTGAGGGTAACCAGGCACTGATTCGATGCCTGGTAATCGTCCACCGACGAGACAATGGATTCTGTATATCCTCCCCTTCCTGGAAGAGAGATCCTATGAGTGAGCAAGTCCTTGGGGCTGTCATTAAGCAAAAAGATTCTGTTCAATGCAGAACCTTAAAAATAAACTTATTTCGTGTTTACCAAAAACGGAACGTCTGAGTGTATCCGTTTTCATTCCCGTGGTATTGGAGGGTCACATCTTTCCTGACCTCTCATCCACAGTGTGTTCTTGATACCGATGTCATATTACTAAATCATCCAGGGGGAATTCCACAATGTCAACATGTTGGTAAAGCTGCATCAGAAATGCTCCCAAATCTGCCTGAACTTGACTATTCACTAAAAGAACAGGACTCCATTCAGGCTCCCTCTATATTCACTGGCAAAACTCTCTCTGCAGGGAGTCCAGTAGAGTTAGCAAATATTTGCTGGTGTTTATGAGAAACTGGCTTCCAGTAAGGCCAATCAACCTAAAAAAGAAACATTTTAAAATGTCCTGAAGAAAATGAAAACAAATAGTCTTAAAAATGGTGAGTGTCTGAGCCAAGCTTTCGTTCAGTATCTCAAGATTGTTTTGCAGTGTGGCTGTTGTGGTCGTGTGGGAAATGCCAGCCACATGCACAGTGGGCCTCACCTGATGAGCACTGGAGGCTATGACGTGCCTCAATCAGGCAGCAGGGCTGGGTGGGGGAAACCAAAAGGAAGGGGTGTAAGCTGTGTGGGAGGAGTGCTGAAAGAGTGAGAGGAGGCAGTTAGAGGAAATAGTGAGATCAAGGCATGGAGGAAAGGCAAGAACAGACCAAAGTTGGGATTCAGGAAGAGCGTCTGTGAGCGTGCGACCAGTGTAAATCTGTGGAAGAGTACCTGGCTTCCAATTGTCTTGGACGCCCTTTCAATTGGACCAAATCGTTTCCCTGTTGGTACAGTCATTCCATGTTAAAAGAATTAATTTGCGGGCAACTTGTGTACGCCAGTATCCATAAATAGCTTGAAGATAATGAAAAGATATTTTGGTTTTTTTTTCACATTGCTTAAAGAATAAATATCAGCCAGGACACTAGGAGTTAGATTTATTTACTGATATACTTATCAGATTCTTTTCATTCAGATATTTAAGGAAGTCAAAAATAACTTGAATCAGGTTATTAATTTAGCAGAGACTCTGATATACTAATATAGTCATACACAAATAACCTCTGCGGGGACAAATGACCTAACACCTGGTTTACTAACCATGTTCATTTGGATTTGTGTGACCCTCACTGTTTACTATTAATCCAGTTGTGAAGTGAAGCGCTCTGACGGGATTTATCTGAGGCAGTTCAAAGATATTTCAACTATTAGCTACGTGTACTCCTCAAGGTATAGAGCATTGCGGTGGGTAAGTTACTAGGTTAGCAAATAGAGTTCTGGACCATCGATCCAGAGATATGAGTTTGAATCCCACAATGCCATCTGGCGATCTTAAATTTGAGCAGTTAAATAAATCTGCATTTTTATTTTCTTTTAAGATCTATCTGGTTAACTATCTGTGGAAAGCTGCCATCCTTAGATGGTATAGTCCAAATGTGATCACTTCTTATCTGTCCCCTCCGGTAACTAGTCCCTTTCAGCCCAGAGATCACATGGAATGATTTCTAAGAATAGGTGAGTGAAGAAGGATCAGGCTTCCAGCTGGGTACGGGTATCAATTATAACCGATATTTCGATATCAAACCCTGCCATCTTCTTCAGGGCATCAACCCTGAAGAACAAGGCAGAGTTTGTCACATCGGTTATAATCGATATCTGAAGCCCGAGAAGAGTTTATTGGTGAAGAATAGGTGAGTTCACCCTGGAGTCAACTAATTTATCATTTCTACAGCGCAGACGATCCGGCCACGATCTTGTTTGGAGTTCATGAATCAGCTGTCACACTTGCTTCATTATGATAGTGATTGCCACATTCAAAACTTCTTTTGCTGGCTGTAAAGTATTTGTGATGTCCTGAGAATAAAAATATTTTCTTCAGCTTTGGAAATCTGAAAGGAAAAAAAAGCAGAAACTGGTGGAAAATCTATTCTTTTTACTTAAGGAACCGAAAGGTGTGTTTTAGTTTGGAGAACCATGCTTTGGCTAAAAGTTCCCATTTGGCTGGAAATGGAGAAAATATTTGGAATGACCACTGCAATTTGCCTATTGTCTCAGTAGGTCTGCAGCAGGTGCAATCACATTGGCTCTTCATGTGGCCTAGACAACACAGATACTTAGTCAGGATTCTACTTATTGATCAGAGCTCAGTGTTTAACACAAACACTCCTACAATTCTGATTGAAAAGCTCCAGTACCTCCCTCTGCAACTGGATCCTTGACTTCCTTACCAAAAGACCACAATCTGTATAGATCGGAAATAAGGTCTCCACATCGCTGAAAATCAACACTGGGACACCTCAGGGATGTGTGCTTAGCCTACTACCCCACTCTATCTACATTCATGGCTAGGCATAGCTCAAATGCCATCTATAAATTTGCTAGTGTTGGCAGAGTTTCAGATAGTGACAGCATACAGGAGCGAGATATGCCAGCTGGTTGAGTGGTGTCGCAGCAACAACCTTGCACTCAACGTCAGTAAGACCAAAGAACTGATTGTAGACTTCCGAAAAAGTAAGATGAGGGAACACACACCAATCCTCATAGAGGGATTAAAAGTGGAAAAAGTGAGCAATTTCAAGTTTCTGGATGTCAATAGATCTGAGGATCTATCCTAGAATTAACATATCAAAGCAGCTAAAAGAAGGAATGACAGTGGTTATATTTCATTAGGAGATTTGGTATGTCATCAAAGACACAAATTTCTACAGATGTACGGTGGAAAGCATTCTAATTGCTGCATCATCATCTGGTATGGGGGGGGGGGCTGTGGGCTACCCACACAGGATCAAAATAAGCTGCAGAGTTGTAAACTTAATCAGCTCCATTATGGGCACTAGCCCCCATGGTATCCAGGACATCTCCAAGGAGCAATGCCTAAAAAGGACAGCATCCATCATTAAGGACCCACATCACTCAGGTCATGCCTTGTTCTCATTGCTGCCACCAGAAGGAGGTACAGAAGCCTGAAGACACAGACTCAATGATTCAGGAACAGCTTCTTCCCTCTGCCATCCGATTTCTGAATGGACACTGAACCTATGGACATTACCTCACTACTTTTTTATTTCTATTTCTGCACTACTTATTTAATCTAACAATTACATATATTGATAGATAGATAGATAGTTACACAGTATTATACTTCCTGTAATTCAAGTTTTTATCTCTTATTATGTATTGCATTGTACAGCTGCTGCAAAGACGACAAATTTCACAATGTATGCCAGTGATTTAAACCTGATTCTGATTTTTAGGATTCAATAGCGTAACTTCAATCTTTAAGAAAAGGCAGAAATGTGAAAGGCAGAATTGACAATGGGCTGGAGAGTGAGCTCTATTATCAAAGAAACAACTCAGGTCCATCTGATTGTTAGAAGGTGATCATTAAGAACCCATGATGGCTTTATTGAATGAAGGTCAGCATCAAGCTCATTGCTGGCTTTTTGGAATGAGGATACTTTAGTAGATGAAGGTAAATGTGGGTCAATATTCTATATCGTGATTTTCTGAAGGCTTTTGACAAGATATTTCACAAAGGATTCAGAGCGAAAATGAAGGCTCAATGAAATCAATGGTGAAGTGACAAAGTGGATGGGAAATTAGCTCACAAGAGAAGGCAAAGGATGGCTGTGAATGAGCTACAATAGCTATTGGAGTCCCAACAGGATAGGCGCTTGGAATCCAGCTGTTCACAATATTTGCAGATGACCTTGACAAGTCAAGTATTATGATGAACGAGCCCACCTTTGCTAAAAATATCAAATTAGTGTGAGTAAGTAGGACAGAGAGGGGAAGGAATGTCAGTTAAAGAACTGTATATATTGCTTATGTAAGGTTAGATCAGCACTAAAATTAACCGTCTTTGTACAGAATCTCTCAACCAGGCCATGGAGTTATAATATTTAGAATCGAGTTGTGGCATGAACTCATGCAGGTATCAATTTAAGTGCAAGTGGGGAAGATCCTTTTATATTCCTTCATGTACTTGATGGGACAGAGGACCCAGGAACAGCAGCAGGATTTCCTTGGGTTGCTTGCCTCTTTTTATAGTTGGTTTTGTCTCAGATGCCCTGCAGGCTTGTTGGACATTGGCTTTTAGGGGACCTTGGATTCTATCATGCATAGGATAAATATCTTAACATATGCAAATTAAGACTGCCAGCAGTCATTGGCTTCATCACAGAGCTATCTCACAAAGCCTTCTGTTTCCAACTCTTTATTCTCAACTGTATAAACTGTAAGAAGATTTTGTTTTATACTGATGTATTATTTTCTCTCCAGATATTTGTATTTGTTTTCCCAAATTTGCATTTGCCATAAAAGGAGGCCATTTATTTCATCGTCCATTCCTGACAAATTTTCCCTGTAACCTCCATATTCTCCCCAATTCCCATGAACTTTACTCATTTATACACAAGGGATCATTTACAGCCACCGATTAACCTACTAAAAAGTACATCACTTGGAAGTGGGGGGAAACTGGAGCACGCAGAGGAAGCCCCTTGTATTAGTCATGGGCATAACATGTAAACTCTAAACAGATTGCACTAAAGATCAGGATTGAGTCCAGGGTCACAGGGGCAGAGAGGTAGCAGCCCTGCAAGCTGCATCACTGTGATGCCCCCTTAGACATCAGGTTTTACTTCCTGATCTTTGCATCCTAAAGTAAAGCCCAACAACTTTTAGCACCAGACTTGCTAACATGCTGGGGGTGGTTTGCAACCAGCTTCTTATTAGCAAACAATTCTGTCCCCACTACGTTGTAGGTTTACAACATCCCTAAGATTTGAAAAGTACAGCTTCAAGTTTGGGCTTAGTATTGAACAGCATATTATTTGGTCTGTTTACCCATGTTTGCAAAAACCTATTTCCATGTGAGTCTCCAAACCAAACTATTCATTTAGAGTGCATGGTTGTCTGATATGAAGTGTGCACTTCACTATTAATAGATTTAAACAATTTTGAATGTAGGCAATAACACTACTTGGGTCTCATTATTCTGAACATTAGTCTTGAGAGGAAGCTTAAGAGATGACGCTGAGCCTCCATAGTCTATCATGAAGGCATGTGGAAACTGCATAAGTGGGTCAAAGTAATGCCAATCCTGGTTCCACTGCACGTCCAAAGTTACATTGACTAAAAAAATTTATATAACCTGGTCTTCTTTCTGCTGGAGCTCTCATTCAAGTCATGAAATGAAGAGATAAGACTATAAGATATAGGAGCAGAATTAGGCCATTTGGCCCATCGTCTGCTCTGCCTTTTTATCTGGGCTGATTTATTTTCCCTCTCAACCCCATTCTCTTGCCTTATTCCTGTAACCTTTGATGCCCTGACTAATCAAGAACCTATAAACCTCCACTGTAAACAACCCATGTTTGTTTCGTTGACTAATCATGAGCCTGAAGAAGTGGGGCTCAGAGGGCAGTGTCAGATTCATGCAGCTGATTTAGTTCGAACCACACCGCTTGTTAGGACTTAATTTTACAAGTTTCTGCAGCTTACTGGGAAGAATTTCCCAGGTTTTGTTAATGAGCCAGCAACTTTAAGTGCTTCCACGTCAGCTTCAGACATCAGATTTCAGTGTCTGCTACAAAACTTTGACTTGTTTCTTTCCTGCAGTCCCAGCCATGTCATCCCAGTACCTCAGTTCCAAATAAATTCTAATGACAGAAGACCAGTCATCTGAAAGCAAGGCATCAGATACCAATGCAGAACGAACTGTACCAATATTTCATTAAAGAAAGGCATTTGGCTCATTAGTTGGGTCTATTGCATTCTTTGATAGACCCAGCAAAACAGCCAAATCATTATTAAGGATAAGGGTTGCAGACACATGGGAACACCACCATCTGACCATTCCCCTTCCAGTCACACAAAATCCTGACAAGAAAATATATTAACATTCCTTTATTTTTCTGGTTCTAAACCCTCATGAGGGCAAGGTGGAGAGGAATTCACGAGGTTCAAGATAATGGTTTACTCACACCTTCTCAGGGGCTGTTAAATACTGGACATGTCAGCACCGTCCAGATGCTGAAAAATGAGTAAGTACCTGCAGTAGGTCCTGTACGGACCGGTTCAGCACAACACAGAGCTGGTTCTGGAGCACCCTGTCTACGGTTGACCAGTCCCATTTACCTAGTTTTATCCAGGACTCTCAGCTTAATACACAGCGAATCAAACTGACCGGGCACCTCGGACACTACCCTCCCTGCAAGCTGCCCTTTCCAAAAGGTCCCTTCTGTAGGGCTATTGAAATAAAATCTGCACACCATCTTAGAAGTTTCTTCCCCAGCCAGTTAATCTGATCAGCCATTCTTGTTGGACTGCCCCCACACCCCTGTCTATCTACTATCCCTATCACCGCATTGCACTGTAAACACTTCAAACCACTTTTTATAATACTGTTTAATATTAATTACATACTGGTATTTATGTATTTAATATTCCATATTCCATTTAAATATATTTGTATAATTCTTCATTCTTCAGAGTTGTCGATTGTTGCTGTTTTTTGTTGCATGCCGCACCCTAGGCACTTTGACTAACAATGGTCTCAAATGCTTCCTCTGTGTCATTGTCACTCATATCCTGGCCTCTGTTGTCACTGAGATTGGGACTGGGCATGTCCGAAGGAACTCCTCCTCTTATCAAGTGTTTAACTCCGCCACCTGTCATGACTAGATCCAGCAGAGCTGCAGAGCTTTGCTCTATTCATTTCGGCTTGGGATGTTGTTGTTGTATCTCCGTTCTATTGCTTGCATGATTTGTTTTTTTCTCTCTCCGTGGGTATGGGGGTTGGTCTTTTTTTTAATTGGGTTCTTTCAGGTTCCTTCCTTGTTAAGCAAGCAAATCTCAAGGTTGTTTAATTTATATATTTGTTAATAATAAATGCACTTTGAATCTTTGAATCTATTCTGTTGATTGGGGGCTCACATAACTTTGTCAACGGCAGACTGTTGTTTAGCATGCATGTTCTAAGTTCTCACAGTTTGGTACCTCATTTTTAAATATGCATAATACTTTTGCTGGCATAGCCTTTACAGCACCTAGTTAAACCCAAAATAGCCTTAAGTGGCTTGGTGTCATATCTTATTCTCGAGTAGTTCGATGCAGTCTACTACATTAAAAGTGCAGTATAATGCAAGTTTATTCTACGATTTTATGATGCACAAAAGTGCAATTATAGTTTGAGTACACACAGTATGTTCCCTTAATTGTCAGTATGTTGGCCATGAATTGCTGAATGATACAGATTAGGAAGGTCAGTGAAACCTCACCATTCAGCCAGATTAGGCAACTGTGAGCTGCCAATCAGTCATCCCCAGCAGCAGGGTCCTTGAGCAGTGGAGCATAACTTTACTGCAGGGTAGACAGGGATGACAATTCAAAATGGTTTTGAAAGCTACTTTCGCGGACAGGAAAATCGCAAACTATCCCAAGAAGTCCTGCTAAACACACTCAGACTCTGCTCTGATGATGGATTGCTAATGGAGGGAAAAATTGAAGCATCGCCTTGCTACAGTTTTGCAGTGTGAGTGCTGACTGTGCGCTAGGATAGCCTTGGACTCCGATTCAGCAGTTCCATTCACTTCAGCAGATAGTAATGAATCCTCAGAGAAACCAGTGCTATGAACATTAACCCCTTCCAGTTCTGAGTTATCCACGACCTGCAAAGCTAATCTGTGCAAACTTTTCGTCAAGGTGCAACTTGGTGCAACAAAAGCAAATTGAATGACCTGGGCCATGCTTCACAGTATGAGGAGAATCCCAGCAGATAGCTGAAGACATTATACCACTCAGCTCAGGATTCTGGAGCTGGGGAGTATCCTTTCAGCTTTGCCAGATCATATTGCAGGGACCTCTGTGACAGCAAGACACCAGTACACTGGTATCCTGGAGGACACCAGGACTTCCAATAAGACAGCTGTGGCACTCAGTCGCTACGGCTCCTACGCGGTCAACCAAAGGTGTTATTAAAATGTATTTTATATTATCGCAAGACCCTGCTGGACATTGAAGTACTGCAGGTCTACCCCATCAGCTCGTTGGTGAAGAAACTGAAGGAGCAGGGCTTGGTGTGGATTAAGCCACTGCCTGCATCAGGGAGGCATTGAGGAGTCAGTGAGCGAAGGAGGTGTGCAGTCCAACAGCAAGTGATCGTCTTAACTGCTTTCCTTGTGTTCGCAAGATCCTGTTGAACACTGTTAATGTGGAATGCTGCAAGTCTGGTTCACTGATTTATTGGCAGATAATGGGGGAGCTGCGTGGCATCAGTAGGCCTCAAGCCACAGTGTTGCCTGTTTACAGCCACCCAGGAGACAGGCATCGGTGACGGTGCTCTCCACCTGAGGCAGTGTGGTGTGACATCCGAGCTAAGGTCAGTCCTGCCCCCACCCTCCCCAGTGTTCGACCCGCAAAAGTATTGTGTTCAGCTGCAGACTTCTGCCACATTCATGGACTCAGGGATTTGGAATATTTTTTGTGTGACTGTAGTTTACTGATATCTTATATGTGCTTGCTATATGTGCTTTGTGCTGAGTATGACTGTGAGTACTATGTTTTGCACCTTGGCCCTAGTGGAACACTGTTTCATTTGGCTGTTTTCAGGTGTGGTTGAACGACAATTAAACTCGAACTTGAACTCTGTCAGCCAGTAGCAACCAAACGAGTCTTAGAGATAATGACCTCAGAACCAAAAGAAAGTCACTTGAAGTGGAAATGATTTTCTTTCTCCAGAGAGAAAGAGCAAAGGATGGGATGGGAGGATAACTAAAACAATAACATTTTTCCTTTATATGACACCATAATTAACATGATATCTCAAGGTACTTCATAGGAGGTTATTAATAGAAAGTAATGTCAAAACTTCTAAAATAGCATTAGGGCAGATGTCTGAGAACATGCTCAAAGGATTAGATTTTTTATGAAGCATCTTAAGTAATAAAATAGATGTGGAGATTTAGGAAGAGGACTTCAGAAGCTAAGATCACAGAAATAAAAACAGAATTCAAGGCTGTCACATGCAAACTATTTAAAATTCAGTGATCAGAGTTAGAAACACTCAGAGGGCTGTGGAGCTAGAAGATTTTTCAGGGATGGAGAGTTTTGAAATGGGTTGTAGGGGTGCTGAAATTAATGATGAAATTTTGAAAGTATGCATATCATAATGAAGCCCAGGACAAGTCAAGTGCAGGGCACTTAATAGACTCTATCCAATCAGGATACTTGCAGCAGATTATTTGGATGACCTGAGATGTTTGGATGGTAGAACCAGAAGAGCTTTAGAATAATTAAGTCTAAAGATTACAAAACAACTATGAGAGCTTCAGCAGTCGATGGTGCTGATGCAAGGCCAGGGGAGACCGAGGCTGCAGAAAGAAAGATAGTTTAGTGTTAGCACAGATCTGAATTTCAAAGGTTAACCTAGGACAGAATATGATAAGACGGGTTAAAAGCGGTCTTGCGGAGCTTCAGAGAGTTGTTAGGCAGAACAGATTAGGGAACGGGTATTGCAATGGGGACTGGAGAGAACAGCCATGGATGGACGAGATGGCAGTAGATACTGCAGTGGGAACAGTAATGACCAGCAGACCAGATATGAGAGGTACCTGCACTGAGTATATATGTGGAGACATGTTGAGGAAAGGGTTGAATTCTTGGGTAAAAAATGGTATTGGGATGCCTGTTCACATGACACTTCTGTGAGGATTGTAGGCTTATTGAAAAAGGTTAATTAGTGAACAATTCAAAAGCCTTGTATCATAACTACCAGCATAGTTGGAGCTAACTTTGATGGATGTTTTTTAAAGGCGGCTGAGCCTTTAGAGAGTAATGACTGGGACATGAAAATCAGGGGAATGGAGAGTCCATGAGATGCAATCAGCTTATGAAGCAGCCTTTCATTCAGAATCTCAGTGAAAGCTTTCTATAAATCCCCTCCATAGGACATTCCAAACTGTATGAGGACAAACTGAAAGTTTAAGCCATACAGTCAAGAAATCTTTTTCTTTTTGTTAACTGAAAAGAAACAGCTGCAAAGAAATGCTGGGAGGGTTTGAGTCCGACTGACTAGGGGCGATCCAAAAAAATTAAGAAGCAATTTAATAGGGTAGTTATTAGAAAGTTATCTCCAGTTGTGGAAGAGCCAGGACTAAGGATCATAATAAATCCAATAAGGAATTCAGCAGAAGCATCTTATTTTGTGTGTGCAGTGAATATGAAAGTCACTGCTTTCAGAGCAAATGCCATTAGGGGCCCAAGGAGAAAATGGTTTATTTTAAGAGGTGAAAAACAAAAGGATATCTTGATAAGGAGAGAGGAAGTAAATACAATTCTGGCACCTCATTTCTAGTTTATTTCTGTGCTGTAACTTGTACACTCATCGATTACTTTATCAGGTACACCTGTTCATTAATGCAAACATCTAATCATCCAATCATGTGGCAGCAACTCAATGTACAGAAGTATGTGTAAGGGGTTTCTTCTTTTTATGTTACTGCGTATGTAATTAAAATGGCTTCTTTGTTTGTTAAAAGTAAAAATGCTTCTTTATATGCTCACTGGTGAGAGAGTGCTTTCTCTCGCGGCTTGTTTGGGTTATAACTACTGATTACGAGAATTGTATTCGTTTGTTAACCAATTGGGATCGAAGTTATTCTTCTTGTGGGTTTGTTAAGCTAGTGTTGAGCGGGGCTTTGGTAGAGACGGCGTGAGGGGGTTAGAGGGAGAAGACGCGATGTTGTAAGCTGAGCGACGGAACGGACCCCGAGCGGAGATCCCAGGCCCAGGGCTTTTGGTGAGGAGAGGAGACGAGATCAAATTCGTGTGGAGTGTCTGGTCGACCACCGTTGTTGGTCCCAGGCAGCGGGTCGAGAAGTTCGGAGGGGATTGAATGGTGGCAAGAAGACTTCGTTGACTGAGCTCCAACGGTTGTGCACAAAGTGGTTTGGACTTTGATAAGTTTGGCGCCTTTTACTTTTCCTTTTATATTGTATCTCTATTAAGTGTAATCATTTAATCGCATGTGGTGTACTGTCTGTTATTCGGCGGGGTGGGGACATCACACAGCATCTACACAATCTGATTACTCAGTTTGGTGGGGCCGAAGGCTGCTCCCCCTAGACGGAAGCGAGCTGTGTGAGTCTGAGGCTAGCCGGGGGGCTACATATGCAAATATGGTCAAGAGTCCAGTTGCTGCTCAGACCAAACATCAGTATGGGAGGTAATGCTATCTAGGTGACTGGCTAAGGAATGATAGACAATGCCAGACGGGGTGGTTTCAGTATCTCAGAATCTGCCGATCTCCTGGGGTTACAATGGACAACAGATTACAGAGAATGCTGAGGAAAAACAAAAAAAAAATCATCCAGCGAGCAGCAAAAATGCCACGGAAATGAGAAAGGTCTGAGGAGAATGGCCAGACAGGTTCAAGGTGACAATAACTCAAGCGTTACAACAGTGATGTGCAGTAGAGCATCTCTGAATGCACAACATGTTGAGCCTTGAAATGAATGGACTCCTGCAGTAGGAGGCCAAGAGCTTACACTTAGTGGCCATTTTCAGAGGTGCAGGAGGTACCTAATAAAATGGCCGCTGAGTGTAAGTAATGCTCTGATTTGTACAAACACAGATCTTAGTTGAGCAGGGGAAAACAGATTTTCTCCTGCTTCCATGCTTGATCTGATGTAATCTTGCCAAGGAAGTACAGGATAAGTAACGTCTGCCCTTTTACCTCCAGCTTTCCACTGCCCTTTCATGATGCATTCCAGTTACAATCACAGAAGATGCAACGACTACCTTTTTATCCTCTTTCCTCTGTCACAGCCTGTGGAACAATCCGTTCCAGCTCCTACTTCTCATTATTATCCCATTAGACTGACTGCACAGCTGGTACGACGGATTTTGCATATGTTTTTTTGAAGTATTGCTGGCCAGTTACAGATAATTCTCTTGGCATTGTGCACGTGCAGCTATTGATGCTCCTGAATGTAAATATAGCAGATTCTTATAGCAACACGGGCTGAACCAGAATCTGGAACCAATTCAGTTTGAGGCGATTCCACCAACTAAAGAAGAGAAGCAGATGACTCAATTCCTGTGTGTTTCTGTTTGCTATCATTCCAAATTCCAGGAATTCAAAGTAATTTACTGTTTCAATTCTCATATTTAAGTCCTTCTCCATACGATAATGGAGATAGCATGGCGGAAAAGTCTGCAGTCCATCTAGCTCAGACGCTCTGCAGTTCAACTCCAGCTAATGTGATACACATCAGATGGGACTGTGGCCAAGAACCAGAGAGACTCCCAGGAGAGGAGCTTTCTGTTCCCGGTCTCTGATGGAGCAGGTGGTTGGTGGCCTGGGAGGAAAGCGTGCAGCCTTTTGTCAGGCCTTGGCCCAGCCTATGACTTAACGTGGAACTTTAGCCCACCAAATGGAAGAAAGTGACCCTGGAGATCCTAGGCTTTGTCCATAGCTTTTATGCCTGTGGCTTTGTTTCATTGAATTATTGCCCCTTGCTGGGGCAAGCCCTGGAATGTCCACGTCCTGCTCCCTGGAGCTTACTAGCATCAGACTGCCATAGGTAAGGGTAGAAGACACCAGTGATCACTTACAAGCTTCATTGCTCACAGGTAGGTACAACAGCATACTGGTTGTTTTGGGGAAGTATTGAGAGCTCGGATCATTGATCCAAAGACATTGGCTCAAGTCCAACTGGCAAATGAGAAATTCAAATGGTGAAATAAATCTCATAAAATGGTGCTCTTTGGAGGTGGTTCCTCAGAACTGAGACTGAGAATGATTAGTGGTATGCACAAATTATTCTTGCAAGCACTCATGTGTCTAACTGATACATAGAAACATAGAAAACCCACAGCACAAAACAGGCCCTTTGGCCCACAAAGCTGAGCCGACCATGTCCTTACCTTAGAGCTATCTAGGCTTACCCATAGCCCTCTATTTTTCTAAGCTCCATGTATCCATCCAGGAGTCTCTTAAAAGACCCTATCATTTACACCTCCACCACCACCCACCGGCAGCCCATTCCACGCACTCACCACTCTCTGCGTAAAAAAAACTTACACCTGACATCTCCTCTGTACCTACTCCCCAGCACCTTAAAACTATGCCCTCTCGTGCTAGCTATTTCAGCCCTGGGAAAAAGCTTCTGACTATCCACACAATCAATGCCTCTCATTATCTCCATAACATTCAAACAATATTGACAGAAAGTGCGGAATAGGCCCTTTCGCGCCGCACCGCCCAGCAAACTCACAGTTTAATCGAGTCTAGTCACGGGACAATTTACAATGACCAATTAACCTAGTTAATTTAGGTTAATGACCAATTAACCTATCAATCAGTACTCCTTTGGTCTGTGGGAGGAAACCAGAGCACCTGGAGAAAACCTGCACACTAACACTACTCCTTCCGAGTAGGAGGCAATTAGAGATCGACAATAAAAACTGGCATTGTTCTGTGAGCTGACAAATACGAAAAATACAACCTGGAAAAAGTCAACATTTTCACTATGTTGCTGATTTGAGCTGGGGAAGCAACTGAAGCCTGGAGGAGGCAAACGACAAAAGATCAGAGAATAAGGGAAGAACCTGGGAGGGGAAAAGAGGCCTATCTAATCTGTCACATTGGAGAAGATGTGCACTTTCAAGATGTTTGACACAGCACAAACATTTTCTCGTGTTTCTTTCAATCCACAAGTGTGGCATCTTTTACAAAGTAAAACCTGTGAGTAGTACAGATATTCGAGATTTGTCAAACTACAACATTGAAGTAAACAGTGCTGTTGAAGTAAATCATGGCCTTAGGCATTTACTATTGCAGAGCTATCCCCCATCTCTTCCTCTAACCACCACCCCCACCCTCCACGGGGAATAACCTGGCAGACTGAAGCCTACTGCTTGTGCAAGTAGCAGATGCAGGAGTCCAACAGCTCAGTTGGAGAATCTCTTTCTTTGCCTGTACAGCCAGCTGTTCCCTGCTCAAAGCAGTGATGTGATTGGTGGCTGACATTGACTTTGGTTGCAAAATATCTCAACTGTTGTCAAGTGACTGGACATCTTTGCCCCCGGGTTGCACCGGAGAAGCAGATTGTCTATATTCCAAATGCATCCTGTAGTATTTATTGTACCTCTAGCATCGCTTCCCCTGGGCCACGAGCAGCAGTTGTAGAGATAAAGCACACTTTGTTGACATTTGAGTTTCAAATGTTTCTTTATTCCAAATGTGCCTGCCTCCTGCCCAATTGCTCCCACAGCTCCTAAATCACCGTACGGTGAAGATCTGCAGGAACAAGACCCCACTGTGATATTATGCAGACGTTGCTCTACACTGTGCAGCACTGATTTTCATTCAAGCACTAGGCAGGGCCCTTAGTCCCAGAAATCATGCCGTCGTCGAATCCATTGGGAGGGATATATTTAAAGGGAAACTAGCTAGGTACGTGAGGGAGGGAGGAAGAAATGAATGTGTTGATGTAAAGAGGTAGTCATGGACCACAAGTACCAGCAGAGTCCAGTGGGCTGAACAGCTGTCCCCGTACTGTGAATTTTATGTAATTGATTTGATTTGCCTTTGGTATTTTCTTTACCCAAAGGTCTATAATTTGTTCCTGACTAAACTGCAGCATTTAGAGGAATAACCTTCTGCTCATGGGATTTCCATATTTGTATGGAGTGCTCTTATGCATTTTCTGTATTGCCCCACTTAAACATGTATTATTGGAAGTCTTAAAATCCGACTTAAATCAGACACAATAGCAGATTTCAATAGTATTGCCACATTTACACTGAATTAGTATGGGTTCATTCGACTTTCAGGGATCTTCAGACTCAGAATCAGGTTTATTATCACTAACATACGTTATGAAATTGGCCGTTTTGCGGCAGCAGGACAATGCAATACATAAAACTACTACACGCTACGAAAAGAAATAAAGCAAATAAATAAATGGTGCAAACAGAGAGCAAGATAGTGAGTCACTGTTCGCGGTCTGATCAGAAATGTGGTGATGGAAGGGAAGAAGTTATTCCTAAAACATTGAGTGTGCAGCTTCAGGTTCCTACTGCCTGATGGTAGTCATGAAATGAGGCCGAGTATTGGATAGTTAAGGTCTTTAGTGATGGATGTTGCCTTCTTGACGCACCGTCATTTGAAGACGTCCTCAATGGTGGAAAGCCCAGTGGCCAAGATGGAGCAGGCTGAGTCTAACATTCTGCAGCCTCTTTTGATCCTGTGCTTCGGAGCATTCATATAAATCAGTATCATCATCATTATCATTATCATTATTATTATTATTGTTATTGTTATCATTATCAGAAAATGGTACGATAGGGAAAGAGAGGGAGAAGCTATATTGCATTTATGTAGTATCTTTCATTACCACAGGATTTCTAAAAGTTCTTTTACAGCCAACAGACTTGATACTTTGCTGAAATGACACACTTAACTGTCCCAAGATTAAGGGAATGGAAAGGTTATCATATGAGAAGCGTTTGGTAGCTCTGGGTTTTGAACTCACTGGAGTTTAGAAGAATAAGGGTGGGGGGATTTCTTTGAAGCCTATCAAATATTGAAAGGCCTTTACAGAGTGGACAGGATGTTTCCAATACTGCGAGAGTCTAAACCAGAGGCCATGGTCTGATCAGCCTCAGAATACAGGGACATCCTTCAGAAATGAGATGAGGAGAAATTTCTTCAGCCTGAGGCTGGGTAATCATTGCCATTGACGGCTGTGGAGGCCAAATCATTGGGTATATTTAAAATGGAGTTTGATTGGTTCTTGATTAGGAAGAGCATCAAAGGTTGTGGGGATTAGGCAGGAAAATGAGTTTCAGAGGGATAATAAATCAGCTGTGATCAAATTGCGGAGCAGAGTCGATGGGCCAAATGGCTTAATTATGCTCCTATAGCTTACAGTTTTATGATCTTAAAAGAAAGTCACACCCAGTGAACCACAGACCTGCATTCCTGGGCCTCTTTGAACCAATATAAGGTTTATCTGCATTAATATGTTTTGCAGATATGAATGAATATAGTTTCTATTTTAGTAACCAAACAGTGATGTTATTTGATAGTGGAATTATAATTTTCTTCTTCCACTTTGCATATTTGTTTGTGAATGTTTCAAAATGAACTGCCATGCAATATGTAAATCCATTACTTTCAGATTAATTTCTTTTCTGAGGGCAAACATTCTCATAAGCTCCTGGTATATGTACTGTTTTGTTATTATTGCAATGTCACTCAGTCCTATATGTTAATCTACATGAATGGTACTTGCACATGACGATAACATGAAGGTTTGCTTTGTCCTAGGCTTTGGAAGGCAAAGAATCAATAAGGAGAGAACTTAAAGAGTAGCCATAGAGGGAAGGTACAGGGCAGGATCGTCACAGAATAACGTTCTTGCCTTTCTGTTTCCATCACTACCTGATCATTTTTCCCTGAATCTAGTATTGTGGCAGATATCATAGAAAATGTACATTTAGTTTGTGTTGATTCCAGTATAACACTGTCTTGACTATACCAAGACTTTTGGATGATGAATAAAGAAAAGCTCTTACAGCTCTTACAGTAATTCATTCTCACCCGGAATTCCCCTCTGCAGCCTCTCCTGTTCAGTTTGCTAAAAGAGTTCCTGGGAAATCAGAGCTTAGAAGATCATCAGAGGACAATTGTTCTCTATTAGCAGCTTTGCATGGGAGTCTGGTGAAAATTTAGTTCCACTTGTACTGTGTTATTATTAGAACAGTGGCGAACTTTTCCAATACTTGTTTCTCTCTGGAGTTCACTGACACCTTCGGCAGAGAAGGTCTCAGCTGTGGTGGTTGTACAGATGCCATACTTGGTCCAAGCATGGAAAAGGGAACCAAGCATGAGCTGGGGTTCTTGTTCTTGCTGCTGGCCGTGACTCTCGGTTTAGATTTGAGACCTACCACAAATTTGAGCGATTGAATTGGGCTGACAGTGCTACTGCATTGTCAGGTGTATTGTCTTCCAGATGACACCTCAGACTGGGATGGCTGTAAAGATTCCTATGGCACAACTTCAAGCAACAGTGGAGATCTCTCTACTCAACTGGTCAATATCAACCCACGAAATAAATGGATTATCATACTGCTGTAATTGGACTTTTCTGAGCACCATTGACTCCTGATTTACCACATTACAACAGTGGCAAATATTAGGAGTACTTCATTACTTTTGACATGTTTGGGGATGTGGCATTTTATATCCCCACAGACAAGCTGTAGAGGTGCTAGTCTTTCCTTCTCTGTCCACATTACACAGCATCTGTCTTTGCCAAACTCCTCCCCATTGTGGTTCATTAAACCTCCAAACACTCATTCCTGAATAATTAGCATCTAGACAAGGCACTAAATGCCAACTACCTACTGTGGACCGTAATTGCTCTTAGGGTTGGAGAGAATCAAGCCATCTAGGGTAACAAATGGTCTGAAGCTGACTAAAATCACTCAAAATTTCTTTATTTTTCACCTAACAGAATGAAGATTCCAATTGGGTTGGACAATTCGGTTGCTGTATGATTAAGAAAACAGTTGCCTGCCATGAAGGGCTAAGGTTGAGCCGTGACCTATATTATCAATCTCTCTATAAACAATGATCAACCCATTGTGAATCTTGTCCTTTCACCAATCATACTTGAACAGTCTAATGGCACAAAACATGCATTGTTGACCATGACAGGAGCACTCCAGCAAAGAAATACAAATCATCAAGGAGGATTTCAGGCTTTGATCAGGATTACATGCCCCTAGATCTAAAGATTCTGTAACTGGATGTGAGATCCTGCATTGGAATGCATTGCTCAGATCAGCGACACAAGGCCGAAGATTTAAATAAAGAAATTACCTGCTTCTGTCACTGCCTTAATGCCTTGTTGATACCAGATTGTTAGACACCATCAAAATTGGATGTATTGGAAAGTAAAGGAAGAGCTACGTTTCTATCATCTCTTTTGTGGCCTCAGGTGGCCCAAAGTACTTTACAATCTGTGCAGTGGTCTTTGAAATTCACCAGTAATTGGTCATTTCTTTCAGATAAGTAGTTTTGTTTCCTGGCAACTCTTGTTGCATGTTATTAAAACTTCTGCACTTCCAGGCTTTCTGCACTCCTGAGATTCAAAGTTCAAAGTACCTTCATTAAAGTACACTACAAAACCCTGAGATTTGTCTCCTCACGGGCAGCCACAAAACAAAGGAACCCAAAAGGATGCATAGGAAAGACCGCCAATCACCCAATGTGCAGAGAGAGAGAAAAAACAAATCGTGCAAACAATAAAAGGAAGCAAATTGCATTCAGAAGAAAAGTGGGTCCATAGACACAAAGCCTGAAGCAACCAGAGTAGGCCCCAGCCTCAGTTCAGCGCAGAGCCACGTAAACATCATGGAACATAAAGCAAAACCAGTCTGACCCTTGCCTCTGGTCCTGACACCATTCCTTTACAATCTGGCCTGCCTTTGAAAACGTCCAAGCATCAGGTTCTTCTCCACTCAAACCAGGGTCCTGTTGCTTCCATACACTCTGGGCCTCAACCTTGCTGCCATGTTTTGGCCCAGACTCAACCTTTCCAAATTGGCCTGGTGCTCAGGTTGATCACACCTCAGGTCTTTAGGTGCACTCAGTTTTGGTAGAGGGGCCTCACCTCCACTCTCCCCGACTCTACCTCGACGTCATCCCAACCCTTGACTCTGCCTCACCTCTAATCGCATATCCATTGTTTGCAGTGATTATTTAACAGTGTTATTAATAAAGCACTTTGTTGTATTTTTTGTTTTGGTGGCCACCGAAAAGCAGACACTGGGCTTCACCAATGCCATCTTAAACCTGAAGCTATCTACACTCCTGCGTTTCAAGTTTCTTTATCACCCAGACTGGTAAGTTGTTTTACTGAGGAATAGGGAAAAACTTGTCTTGCATACCGTTCATACAGTCAATTAATTACAATAGTACATCGAGGAGGAAGACAGTAAAAACAACAACAGAGTGCAGAATTAAGTGTTACAGAGATAGTGCAGATAGACAAGAAGGTGCAAGGTCATAGTGAGGTAAGTTGTGAAGTCAACAGTTCATCTTATTGTACTAGGAAAACATTCAATAGTCTTAAAACAGCAGGATAGTAGCTGTCCTTGAGCCTGGTGGTACGTCCTTCCAGGCTTTTGTATTTTCTCCTGATGCTTTACCGAGGCAGTATAGACAGAGTCCATGGAGTGGAGGCTGGTTTTCATGATGTGCTGAGCTGTGTCCAGAATTTTCTTGCGGTGATGGGCAGAGCAGTTGTCATACCAGGCTGTGATACATTCTATGGTGCATTGATAAAATATTGGTTAACATCAGAGGGACATGCCAAATTTATTTAGCCTTCTGAGGAAGTAGAGGCACTGGTGAACTTTCTGGGCCATGCTTGGATCAGGATGGGAAATTAATGATGTTGACTCCTAGGAACTTGAATCTCTCAAACTTCTCACCTCAGCTCACTGATATAAACAGGAGCATGTGTACAGCCCCAAGCAACTGCTTTCCTTTATGTCATCTGGGAAGCATAGAACCTATATCACTCACTCTTTCCTGCTCTCTCTCCCCCTCAGAAGATGCTGATTCTGTGCCACCTGGGGCTGGGAGGAAAGGTTTTGATTCAGGTGGCAACTCAAGCATCACATGCTAGTTCTAATTCTATATCCCAAGGCCAACAGAGGAGTATGGTGGAATCAGATAGAATACAAAAGGTTTATGGCAAAAACCTCAGTTTATTATCATCCGACTTTCATTTGCACCCCTGACTTTATTGATAGTGGGATGTGGCATACTTTCCTGCCAATTCCAGCTCTGCCACCATGAAGTTCAAGTGCAGCCTTACTCTTCCAGAGCTGAAAAATAGGGAAGAGTTCATGATGAGAATCGGCTAGGCCTTGTTCTCTTCATGTGCAAACACAAGAGAATCTGCAGATGCTGGAAATCTCGAGCAACACGTGTAAAATACTGAAAGATCTCACACTTGCTCTCCATATACACGTGTGTCCTATCAGAACGTAAGCAACCGTCGATCCCAGGGGATCATATGGGTTTGCACCTCTGGTGGACTGTGTCCTCTCCAGTGACGCAAGCCTGGGCAGGAAGATTTGTAGAACAGGCTTTTGCCCCTGCAGAGGGCTCCCCCTTTCCACGTCACTGATGTAGTGCAAAGGAAGGGCAAGTGTCAATACAGCTTGGCACCAGCGTCATCACAGAGGTTGCCAGAGTGAAGTTGTGAACAACATCAAACTGCCTTGGGGACCCCTGCTCCGGATTTCTTCCTCAGGGTTTACTCCTGAAGTCTTTCCCATGGGTGGGTATGTCCGCAAGGCAGCAGAGGTTTAAAATCCGAGTTTTCCTTCTCCTAGGCGGGCTGCCGTCGAAGGCTGATGAGCCCCAAATTCCCAAAGCAACTAGTTTTGAGGCACCAGTGGTCCGCATTTGCCCCTTCTCTTGTCAGGGGAAACAGCTCCGCTGGGCCAAGTAGCTAAGTCACATGTAAAGGCCAAGAGTCGGACTTGGTTGTCAGAGGCTGTTAAAGTCGCACGCCATTTGGAGCACTTCATAGATAGTGGAAGCTTATCCCCACTACGGCCGCTGGCCATGGCAGCCATGATGTGTGCATGCTTCCTCATTAAAAGTAAGCCAGTGGCTCCTTGGGGTGGGACTGTGGGATGAGGAAAGCCTTGTGCAGCTACCAGGGAAGCAGATAATAAAAATTCAACCAGCCATTTGGAGATCAGGAGACTGGTGATGCCCTCAATCCATACACCTTTGTGGATCAGAAAATGCAGGAGAGCAGAGGCTATGGCAAAAAAGTGGTCATTCCCGGAATCAGATGCATCGGGCAGGTAAGCAATTGGATTCATACTGCCAGTTAATAATAGATATTTCTGGGAATGGTTCATTCAGGTTCAAAACTTAATACAAGAGAACTGAAGTATTAAGAGAAATGGGTTGTATTGTAATAATAAGAGCAGGCTTTACTGTACAGCTGGGACTAATCCTCTCCCACCTCTTAAACCACACAGAAACCTTGTGACTGATTTGTCACCCAGCTGATAAATAATCCATTTGTTCAGGATTAATTCACTTCATTTGCCACGGTGTTTATATTGGGAGCAAGAATTACTTTTAAAATTTCCACAGAAAAAACCCTCTTGCTCAAATTCAAGAAAAGAGCCAAGTCGTAGTTTTCTACAGCTTGAATATTATACATCTGCTTCTGATTTTATATGGCCTAGCTTCACCACCCCTGTCCTGTGGTCCCCTCCCTCCCCCAAATCCATCCATCCCAGTACACCTTCTCAACTCATCCCTAACACAACCAAAACCAACTTCGTCCCCCACCACTGTCACTCCTCCTTCCACATGGCCCTCACACATTCACTCCTTCCCTGCCCTGCAAACTCCCCATGCCATATGTATGTCTCCCCAGCCCACTTACACATCTTCACACTGCAATACACTTTTCTTTTCTGATCTCCCCCTTCGGTCTCCTCTATCTCCTATAGAGACAGAGAATCAGCAGTAATCATATTGAATAGTGGGGCAGGCTTGAAGAGCAAAATACTACCCCCTTTTCTATGTCTATAGCACACTCTTGCCCTCTTTCCACACTCCCTGATGTGTTTTATGTTTAGGAATCTAACCCTGTTGAACCCTCTTGCCCTTTTCGATGTTCCTCAAACCTATCAGTTTGCCATCTGTTACCTGCTCCTTTGTCCAGGGTTTTGCATGTCTTGGGATGTTTCCTGCTTTAAAGGGACTATATACTGTAAATGTAAGGTTTTTTTTTGTAGGCACTTAACTAGTCTACACCACGATAATCATCTGTAAAAATAACCAAAGGATTAGGAGCAGGATTAGGTTTTTTGTGCCCTGCCCTCCCACCCCACCCCGATCCTGCTCTGTCATTCAATACGGTCCCGGTTGAAATGTTCAACTTCACTTTCCCATTCTATTCCTATTTCCCTTTGTTCTATTTTTGCCCAAATACCTGCTACTCTCTGTCTTTCATGACTCAGCATCCAACGCTTGTTGAAAATAAAAATTCTAAGCTTTCACAATCTTCTGCCTGAAGAAGATCTTCCTTTGAAACCTAAGTAGCTGTCCCTTATTCTGGGAATGTCACCCCCAGTGTTATACTCTCCATCGAGAAGAAACAAGCCTCTCATCGTCCGTCCTGTTGAACCCTGAATATTGTGCTCAGTTTTCATCACCTCTTATAAGGAAAATGTGATTTAAGCTGGAAAGAGTGAAAAAAGATTTTCAAGAAGATTGCCAGGACAAGAGGACAGAATATGGGCCAAATGGCCTTTCTCCCTGATGTACAATTCTCAATGTAAGATTCTATGATTCTTGCTCCTATTTTGTTTTGTCTTTGATGTTTCTAGATTAGGGGAAGACTAAGAAGGGATTCAAACTTAACAATGAGAATCTTAAAATGGAAGCATTGTGTAACAAGAGCCACAGTTTGCTGTCGGGCTCAGGAACCCTGAGTTAAAGGAGATTCACTGAAGCTGAAAAAGAGACATCTAAAACATTCAGTGAAACTGCAAATCTGCAGTACATGCAATAGATAGCCAATAAAATCTGGCCATTTTATACACCTTCACAAGTCAACGCTCATCCCTCTTTGTCCAAAAACTACAGAATGAAGTAAGTGAAGTTGGCTTGTTCCATCAGTATCTGTTGTGATATTTTAGACAACAAATTATAACAAATAGATGTCAATGAAATGTTATCATTGAAATACTAATTACTAATGATCGATCCTTATATTCCTCCTCCTACTCTGATCACTCCTGTTTTCCTTATAGGATCTTTCAGACCTTTACCACTCCAAAAACACTGTCATGTTGAAGAGCAGTCAAACACACCCTGATTTCGCATCCATTTGCTTGTTCTTTGAGCTTTGATAGTTGGACTAATCACCCATGGTTAGATGGATGGCAGGTATTTTGTTCCAAATTGTATATAAATGATGTGGCAAGTGTCTGAAATTAACAATTATTTTCACTGTCTTTGCCACCCTTGGTCCAGAAGTGAGTCAGCTCAAGAGCTTAGTGGCTCCCTGATCCACTCTTCTACTTCTAGCTTCTTGCCACAATTTTCCATACAGCCAGAGAAGGTGAAATGGCCGTCCTTTTACTTCCATATTTAGCGACCCAAACAGCCTCTCCAGGTAAAGCAGTGATTCACTTGGACCTCTTCCAAACTAGTGCACTGCATTCAGTGTTCACAGTCCTTTGCAATGGCAAAACAAACTGCAGGTGATGTTACTCCTCTGTGAAGCTCCTACATCCAGACCTGAGTTTTCTGGTGCTTCTGAATGTGGCCTCGTGCAATATTACGATTAGCTCAACAAAGGCTTTGGGGAACAACACCCCATCTTCTATCAGCACATGGTGCAGCCCTCTAAACAGTGCCAAATTCTACCATTTCAGGTAACTCGTTAACTCTGCCTGTAACAGAACTGCCTTAAATTTTCTATCTCTGATAGCACAGCCTAACAGGCTGGGCGTATCCTACAGACCCAGATTTCACAACTTTTGCTGTTTCCATTATTGATTTTTATGTTCCTCTATTTAAATTGTCTCTAACTACACCCCATAACTCATCAGCCATATGATCTCATCTATAGCTTATATCCATGGCAACCCTGGCCCCACCCTATCAGGGATATTCCCTTAATTCTATCCATCTCATCTCCTCATGCTCTCTGCATCTCAAAACCAATTTATTTTCTCTTTTTCCCAGCTTCAACAAAAGCTTTTGAACTTGAAATATTAACTTTGTTTCCTCCTCCACAGATGCTGCCAAATCTGCTGAGGATCTCCAGTATTTCTGAGTTTTTTAAAAATGATTTCAAACTTCCAGCATCAGCAGTTTTTATTTCCTTTTCAAGATAAACTGGACAGTGGACTTGGTATATTCTGTTCTGTGAACAGTGCCACACCAGGTGAACTGTTTATTCAATGGACTATTAATGAACCTCCTCACTTGTTGTAAACTTATGATATAACTCATTGTAACTAAATATAGTTATGTAAATGCTGCACACCTATAGTATTTTATCTTTTATAAAAAAGTCAACAAAACATTAAGTCAATATTTTTAATAGCCTTTAGTAAGTGTATTTGTTGCTATCGGTGCTATTAAAAGTTAATGGAAATTTTACAACATTCATAAAAGGTAATGGGTAATGAGCCAATTGGAGCTTTCAAATCTGATTGGTAGGGTAAGGTGTGAAGGTGAGTAAGTAGAATTCAGTACCAAGTGGCATAATTAATTAAATGTGTTTGACAGATTGGATAAATTCCTCCTGCTCTTTTGTTGCTCACCTGGCCAAACTTCCCACCAACAATTTGAGGGTAGTTAATGAGAGAAAACAAAGAGAAAGAACACAAACAAAGGGATATGTAAAGATTGTGAAATGCTCACTTGATAAAGAGTATTAGCAAAGAAAGAAAATCCAGGTTAGTTTTTCCTCAGGTTGAGAACTGGCTAGTTCTAACATAATCAAAGGAAATGAGTAATCTGAAATTGTAGTCAATATTTACCTACAGTTTATTACTAAGACAATTTTAGCCTCGCCCTGTTTAAGACAATCCCTTTGTCCTATCCATCTCTCCCATGTCCTCTCTGCAACTTAAAACAAAGTTCTTATCTTTATTTCTTGTCAGTTCTGATAGAGCCATTGACATGAAACATTAACTATTTCTCTCCCCACAGGTGCTGCCTGATATGCTGAGGGTTTGCAGCATTTTCTGCTTTTGCTTCAGAACTCCAGTATCTGTAGTTTTATTTTTCATCAATTGCATTAAGGAAGGGTTGGAAATGCTGTGATAGCTGTGGCACTTAATCCTGGACAAGATTAAACATCAATTCCATTTAATGCAGCTGTCCCCAAAGGAAGAAGACCAGAGTTTCTCCACTTCAGTGGCCTTCAATATGCAACAGTACGCCTCAGATATGTTTAAAAAAAACCCTATCTGACCTAACAGATCTGAATAGATCATAGAACCTCTCCCTCACAGACTCTTCTTTCTTCTCCAACATTGTCCAGCTGAGTGAGATCACAGTACACTGCCAGTAAATCCAGTTTCTCTCCCTAGCTTAGGCACTGTGGATCTACCTTTGACTCCCCTCATTCCTTATTGACTCAATGCTTCTCATTATTCAAAAGCACTATGCCTCTTCATTTCTGGAGGCAAACTGAAAATACCCAGAGTCAACATCTCTTTTGACTCTTTCTCTATGCTATAAATTGTTAATCTGCTCAACACCCAGCAGTGGGTGAATATACATTACATTTTTTAGATTTCATGCAACATAAGGAGACCATTCAGTGCATTGACATTATGCCAGCTCCTGGTCCAATCTCATCCATGCCATTTATTTCACAAAAGCCTATTCTCTCTTATTTGATCCCACCTCAACTCCACACTGATTCTTTATAACCCACTACACTAGAGGACATTTACATTTACCAATTAAGCTCACAGCTAGCAAGTCTTTAGGGTGTACAAGGAAACTGGTGTGCCTAGGGAATCACTATCCAATAACAGGGAACATGCAAACTCTACAGAGATGGCACCCGAGGACACAACTGGACCAATAATATCAACGCTAATGGTTGTCCCACATACCATCCAACATTTTCTCCAGCCTGAGAAGATCACACATACTACCTTCAGAGTTCATCACAGATCCTGTTTCACAACAACCAACTTCATCAGTCCTTAACAACTATCTGAAATTTAACCAGACCATTCACAGCTTTGGTGTCAAATGTGTTCTTGAGGTTACATTCAGATCTACCTATTATGGTAACACTCAGGCAACTTATTCCCATTTTCACTGAGCCGCCTTCCAGTCCTCAGCCCATCAGTACATACTCACTCTCCTCCCATGTTGTGCTCTTTGTAAACTTGTAGTCATCCAGAACACTCCTGATTTTTTCCTAACTTGAACCAAATCCCATTTACCCCTGACCCTTTGCCCGCCAATTTCCTAACACCTCATTTTTCTAAATCTCAGTGGAGACACAAGTGACACTGGAATCTGGAGCAAAGAACAAAAAGGTGGAACTCAGCGGGTCAGGGGGCATCTGTGGAGGGAAATGGACACTCAATGTTTCAATCCAGGGGAAAGGTCTCAACTCAAAACATTGCGTGTCCACTTCTCTCCACAGATGCTGCCTGATGTAACCAGGAAGTTAGACGGGGGAGATCCAGTGGATGTAGTGTACCTCGATTTTCAGAAGGCATTTGATAAGGTCCAACATAGAAGATTGGTGGGTAAAATCAAAGCTCAGGGCATCGGGGGGAAGGCATTGACATGGGTAGAAAACTGGTTGGCAGATAGAAAGCAAAGGGTAGCGGTGAATGGGTGTTTCTCAGAATGGCAGGTGGTGACTAGTGGGGTGCCACAGGGCTCGGTATTGGGACCACAGCTGTTTACCATTTACGTTAACGATTTGGATGAAGGCACAGAAAATAACATCAGCAAATTTGCTGATGATACTAAGCTGGGTGGCAGTGTGACATGTGATGAGGATGTTAGGAGAATTCAGGGTGACTTGGATAGGCTGGGTGAGTGGGCAGATACTTGGCAGATGACGTTTAATGTGAATAAGTGTGAGGTTATCCACTTTGGCAGTAAGAACAGGAAGGCAGATTATTATCTGAACGGTATAGAGTTGGGTAAGGGAGTAATACAAAGAGATCTCGGAGTTCTTGTTCATCAGTCACTGAAGGTGAATGAGCAAGTGCAGCAGGCAGTGAAGAAGGCTAATGGAATGTTGGCCTTTATTACAAAGGGAATTGAGTACAAGAGCAAGGAAATCCTCTTGCATTTGTACAGAGCCCTGGTGAGACCACACCTGGAGTATTGTGTACAGTTTTGGTTTCCAGGGTTAAGGAAGGACATCCTGGCTATAGAGGAAGTGCAGCGTAGATTCACGAGGTTAATTCCTGGGATGTCTGGACTGTCTTACGCAGAGAGGTTAGAGAGACTGGGCTTGTACACACTGGAATTAAGGAGATTGAGAGGGGATCTGATTGAAACATATAAGATTATTAAGGGATTGGACAAGATAGAGGCAGGAAATATGTTCCAGATACTGGGAGAGTCCAGTACCAGAGGGCATGGTTTGAGAATAAGGGGTAGGTCATTTAGGACAGAGTTAAGGAAAAACTTCTTCTCCCAGAGTTGTGGGGGTCTGGAATGCACTGCCTCGGAAGGTAGTGGAGGCCAATTCTCTGGATGCTTTCAAGAAGGAGCTAGATAGGTATCTTATGGATAAGGGAATCAAGGGATATGGGGACAAGGCAGGAACCGGGTATTGATAGGAATTGATCAGCCATGATCTCAAAATGGCGGTGCAGGCTCGAAGGGCTGAATGGTCTACTTCTGCACATATTGTCTATTGACTATTGTCTATTGATACACTGAGCTACTCCACCTTTATTTATTTAAAAATGTCAGTCCTATTTTCATATCTATTCATTAACTCAACTCTCCCAGTCTTTGTTATCTACTACTGTCTCCTAACCCTCCCACATACTGGAGTTCCTCTATTTCTTGTCTGTTAATTATCTCCAATATCTAAACGCTCTACCATCAGCTCCAATCCCTTCAATTAACAGGACCTTAACCTTTGCAATTTCCGAACAAAACCTCTTCAATTCACTTTTCTCCATTAAGGTAGTCCATAAACCATGCCTCAATGATATATTTTTCTCAGCTTGCTGTCGATTTTTGTTTGATAGCATGCCCAGGGGTTTTGCTGCTTTACAGATGCCATACAAATGGCGGCACTTGTTGCATGTGAAAGACCCCACCCTGTTAGTTGACATGTAACCTATAATCTTGAGCAAACTCCTTGGCTACTCTGATATGCCAGTTGAGGTGACATCCGGAATCTCAGACACAAAACTTCAGAGAGAGGAATAAAGAAAATGCAACATATTTTAAAGTACATTATTCTAAAAATCGGTGTTAAACAAAGTTTAGCATTGCATTTAAAATATATCATAAAAATTGCTTCTCACAAAATGTATAAATATTTATACTGTGACTACATCGCTGTCTGGCATGTGAGGACTGCTGCACAGGACGAAAAGAAAATACAGAAAGTTGTAAAATTAGTCAGCTGCATCTTGGGTACTGGCCTCTGTAGTATCCAAGATATCTTCAAGGAGTGTCCATCATTAGGGAACCCCATCACTAAGGACCCCCATCACTTAGGACATGCCCTCTTCTCATTGTTATCATCAGGAAGGAGGTACAGAAGCCTGAAGGCACACACTCAGCGATTCAGGAACAGCTTTTTCCCTCTGCCACCCGATTCCTAAATGGACATTGAACTCATGAACATGACCTCACTTTTTTATATTATTTCTGTTTTGCACTATTTTTAATCCAGCTATTTAATATAAATATATACACTCACTGTAATTAATTTGCTAATTATTTCTTTTCCTTCTACATTATCATGTATTGCGTTGCACAGCTGCAGCTAAGGTTAACAAATTTCACGACACATGCTGGTGACAATAAACCTGATTCTGATTCTGATTCTGGTTGTTTATTGTAATAAAATATCCTCAGTGCTTCACAGGTGCACTCTAAGAGAAAAATTGAGGCTGACCTAGGTAAAGCTAACCAAAAGCTTGGTTAAAGAGCTGGCGAGTATTAAAGGGGGAAAGAGGGTAGATGTTTAAGGAGAAAATTCCCAGCATTTAAGGAATATGCTTAGCTAAATTGGTCTGTTCGTAGTGTAACCTCAATAACCAATGTTGGCAGCTCTGTATCTGCTGCTGCTGATTTCTTTAGTGTTCAGCCACACACCAGACTAACCCTACGGTAAACAACCAGGTTAATTGTTCAACTGATAACCTTTTGCTTGCTGCTTTCACTCTTCTCCAGACGAGGCAGGACTCCAGTGTGTGGTAAGGTGGCATGCCCCAAATTACACACGGTGACAGGCAGCTCATTGTCCCAGGTAGCTCTACTCATTATGCAGTCACCTTCAGCTGACCATGTCTCCTTAAATCTCATTGCGGAGATCAAATTACACGAGTTGCTGCTCCCATTGTGTAATCTACATTTGGCACCACTCATTTTACACCTTCTTTGATTAGATTATTGAAGTTCGACCAGGTGTGAGGAGTGCTCCCTTAAATAGAATGCTTCCTGCTAGAATAACAACTGCTTTAGATGCAAGGGTAGCGTTAATATTAACAGTGGGAGAAGCTGAATGAAGGGAAATAAATGAGATCGTGTTTCTGCTAATGAGAAACGGTTCTGTAGGATGGTATAAACACAAGAGATTCTGCAAATACTGGAAATCCAGAGTAACACACAGAAAATGTGAGAAGAACTCAGCAGGTCAGGCAGCATCAATTGAAGTGAATAAATAGTCGATGTCTCTGACTGAGAGCGCATCTATGAATTGAAACTAAATTATTATAATAAAAGTAATGGAAGATATTTATACCTTAAGATGTAATAATATGTGTTATACGACACCTCTTCTCCACTGCAGTTACAAATGGGCCGAAAATATTGTTCTCTTTAACTGGGTTGATGCAAATCAAGAAGGTGTTTCTGCAATTTTGCTTCATGAACCAAGAGTTTTCACTGTGTGCAATGCAAATTGCTTATTATCGTGGCCTCTATAGAAGTGCTCTTAAAAATTGCCATATTCAATGATTTGATTCAATCAAATGTACATCTTGCCCCCCCCAATGATAATGACTTTTGCTTGAGTATAGTGATTGGGAAGAAGACTGCAAAAGGAGGGGTAATTTGAAAAAAATAACAACTGTGTTCTTGCCTGCCAGTTCATAAACTCTTCCAAGAAGCCTTGGTTGATAATTTAATTTCTGGATAATTTCCAGCATCTTAAAGAGTTAATGATGGAGGTGCCAAAGCAGTGTGCTCACACAGGAACTGGAGTTGCTCATTCAGTCCCACAGGCATCTTTTACCATCCAGTTTGATCATGGCTGCGCACCAACTTGATTTAAGTAGTTTCTATGTTTCTAGTCAACTCAGATTCCTTGATAAGCTTACTCGACAAAAAAAAACAAATGATCACAAATTTAAAAAATTCCACTGACTCCATTCTGGGGAGGTATTCCCAGTATCTCTCAACCAGTATGACTGAAACATGATGAATTCAATTATTTCATTGTAGCTTGTGGGAGCTTGCTGGTGTAAATGGACTGCTGTGATTCCTACATTACAACAGTGACCACACTTCAATGTACTTTAATGGCTATTTAATAACCCGAGGTGTCCTGTGGTTGTGAATGTTACCGGGTAAACTTAAACTCTTTCTGATGTTTTCTCTCATATGCCTCCTATGTCTCTCATGGGGGAAGCTAAGACCAGAGGGCACAGCCTCAGAATAGAGGGAGGCCCTTTTAGAACGGAGATGAGGAAGAATTTCTTTAGCCAGAAAGTGGTGAGTCTGTGAAATTCGTTGCCACGGGCAGCTGTGAAGGCCAAGTCATCGGGTATATTTAAGGCAGAGGTTGATAGATTATTGGCTAGTCAGGGCATGAAGGGATACAAGGAGAAGGCAGGAGACCGGGGCTGAGAGGGGAAATGGATCGGCTATGATGAAATGACGGAGCAGACTTGATGGGCCAAATGGCCTAACTCTGCTCCTATATCTTATGGTCCAATGGTTTCTATTACTCCTTCTATATGACCATCTCTTGTTTCCCACTCGGTATTTTGCAACCTATTCGAGCTCTCTTCCTGTATGCGTGCGTTTGTGTGTGTATGTGTCCGTTTGCCTGTCTGTCTGTTTGTCTGCCTACTCCTACCCTCTCTTCTTCCCACTTTCTGTAGTCAGGTTCTTTCATTTGTAACAGAGCTCTGCTCCTCTGTGGGCACACTCTGACCTTCTGATTTGATTCAACCTTTCTGGCTGACATCAGCTAACTCAACACAGACCATGAAATGAAGCTGAGTCCTTTCTGGTTAATTATGGTACCACACAGACTACAGATATGTGGCTTTAAAAAAAAGATTTTCAGTTTCTCTCTGTGATGTCTGGACTGCAGAACAGTAACTGATGCAGAACACCAAAGACTTTCAGGAACTTGAAGGAAATTGTGGCTTTCACCATCATTTTAAAGCCTCCTATTTCTTCACCAATAACCTCAAATGCAATTTAGTAATGTCTGGAATACATTTAAAACTTATCTCCTTATAATGTGCCCTTTCCTTGCGAGATTGAACCAGACCTCAGCTGCCCTGCCTCTTGGTCCCCCCAGTAAAGGAAATGAGGGAAACGTATAACTGGAAAGCCCAGAGGATCAATGGCATCAGCCATATTCGTTTCATGTGGATATTAGACAGATTCCTGATGACTCTGGAGCCGACAGTTCTCTTGATTTGAAATATTTGCTTTATTGAAATCATATTTCTGCTCACCCTCTTCATATGTTCAATAAAATGAAAAACAAGGCAGCTCTCCGGCTGAAATCAAAGGGCACAGGGGGTCATATTGGCTTTATGCAGCTTTCTTCAGAAGGTAGCACTGGTTCAAATGAGAGGTTGCTTGTGTTATCCTTTCCGTTTTGAACAGATTGTTGTTGACTTTGAGAGCCGCAGAATGATTTTTAAATCCACTCACACACTCAGGGCTTTTGTCGATCTGTGGAGGTCGCATTGCATTGAAACATGTTTCCCACAAGCCTCACACGGAGCTTTCCCACGCAGAAGCTGAGCGCAGCTTCTGCCACCAACAGAATCTGTGGCCCCTTTGCTTTTTAGCTCTGAAGACTGAGTCTGGAGCAGGAAACAGGAGGCCACGTTGGAGCAATGGGAATTCACTCTTCCATTAACCGATCTTGACGACGCCTTCTCCTCACCGGCCTGTTGTTGAGTACTCTCATTTGTGAATGAAGCTCAAACTACTCAGCCTCAGACTCACAATCTCATCCTCAAACCCCACTGCTCTTTTAGACTTCATCAATCCAATCACTTTGAAACCAATGCAGCATTCAGTAAGGATATCCAAAAGGAAAAGGAAAAGAACTTGCATTTCCATAGAGCCATTCACATCTTTTGGATATCCTAAAGTATTTACACCCAGTTACGGCCTGTGCTGTGTATACCTACTGTGGCAATGTGGGAGATCTGGCAGTCGATTTGTCCATTCCAGGCTGCACAAACAGAGATGCAATTCATGATCAAGTTATGCTTTTCTCGGTGAAGTTAGCTGTGGGACAGAACACCAAGTCTCCTGGTCTTCGCCAAGATAGACATAGAAATATACACTCAGTGGCTACTTTATTAGGTACCTCTGCTCATTAATGCAAGTATCTAATCAGCCAATCATGTCCTAATGCAACTGAACTCGATGCATGAGAGCATGCACACCATGGTCAAGAGGTTCTGATGTTATTCAGCCCGAACATCAGAATGGGGGAGAAATATGAGCTGAGTGGATTTGACTGTGGAATGATTGTTGGAGACAGATGAGCTGGTTTGACTATCTCAGAGTCTGCTGATCTCCAGGGATTTTCACACACGATATTCTCTAGAGTTTACAGAGAATGGTGTGAAAAGCAAAAAAGAAATCCAGTGAGTGGCAGTTCTGTGGGTGAAAACACTTTGTTAATGAGAGAGGTCAGAGAACAATGCCCAGACTGGTTCAAGTTGAACAGGAAGATGACAGTAACTCAAATAACAACACATTACCACAGTTATGTGCAGAACGCACGACACGTTAAAGCTTGAAGTGGATGGGCTACATCAGCAGAAGATCACTAACATATACACAGTGGCCAATTTATTAGGTACGGGAGGTATTTACTCAGAAGTTGCAGCCAAGGATTGTGCACCAGTTTCTGAACTCTCAGATCCACACCTCCTTAACCTGGGAGCAAGAGGGCTTGGAAATTGTGACCACTATGTGATGGAAACTGTGAGTCTGGAAATTGGCTGAAATCAGCCCCACGGTAACTGAAAATACAAACACAGAATCCCCGAATGATCACCCATTCCAGGTTGACACCCCAAGCAAACCCACTGCCCGGTCCCTAACTTGCATCAGGCCCCATTTACTCATAACCCATTACACTATGTCCTGATGGCAAAGCATTGTGAGTTTCAAATTTGTGACTTTTTAGCAAATCCTTCCATGGTCGCACCCATCCTAGACTTAGTCACATCCTCCAGACGCGCCACCACACAAAGGTGAATTGTTCCTCCCCACACAGGCCACTTCAGTCATACCTGATCTTAACTCCTCCACAATTAGTAGGTGCATTCCTCCTGCCTAGGCATTCGCTCCTGAACACTTCTGTCTCTCCACGCCTCCCTCTCTGTAATGGAGGTTGGATTATGTCAGCCGCCCTCTTAGCTCTATATGTGGCTCAGAGTCAAAACACTTCTTCTGAAGTGCTTTGGAATATTTACCATGTTGAAACTGGTGTAAAAAAAAAACATCTTGTTGCTGGTTGGTTGCTGTTTACGGCTCCCTATACTTGGCTTGAAACAGAGCTTTCATCTTAAACACCAATTCAGAGGAGCCTTTTGCATCAGTGGGATTGTACCAGTATGTGTCAGAAGCTCTGGGAAGTGGAGGGGAGGAATTTTTAGTGTGAATCAAGAGGTCTGGGAAGCCTAAAATTCTGAAAAATAAGCTCAGTAGCCACTTCTTCAGGTAGCTCCTTACCAAATAAACTGGCCAGTGAGTGTACGTTTGTGGTCTTCTGCCGCTGTCGCCCATCCTTTTCAAGGTTTGATGTGTTGTACATTCAGAGATAATCTTCTGCACACCACAGCTGTAAACCATGGTCATTTGAGATACCGTCACCTTCCTGTCAGCTTGAACCAGTCAGGCCATCCTCCTCTGACTTCCTTCATCAACAAGGCATTTTTGCCCACAGAACTGCCGCTCACTGGATATTTTTTTGTTGTTTATCACACCATTCGCTGTAAACTCTAAAGACTATTGAGTGTGAAAATCCCAGGAGACCAGCAGTTTCTGAGATACGCAAACCACCCCATCTGGCACCGACTATCATTCCACGGTCAAAGTCACTCAGATCACATTTCTTCCCCATTCTGATGTTTGGTCTGAACATCAACTGAACCTCTTGATCAGGTCTATATACTTTTAAGCTCTGAGTTGCTGCCACGTGATTGGTTGATTAGATATTTGCATTAATAAGCAGGTGTTTGGGTGTACCTGATAAAGTGGCCACTGTGTGCAAGTTCACTAAATTGTGAGTGCATCGAAGCTACAAGCAACAAATCCCAAAAGCTGGCGTCAATAATATCTGTGCCATGTTCCTCCAGTTAGAAATAACATTCTGATTCCAATAAAAACACAAGGAGAAATAATCTTGTTATGGTTGCTTTAACAGCCCGTGTGGAGCAGTACAACATCGAGTCACTAATGCATTTGAAATATTGGTTAATTTGCTAGAAATGTATGCCAGCTAACAAGAGCGTTGTATTTGCTGAGCAAGAACGATGAATGTCGACATAATACATTGTCTCTCCTTTATGTAAGGAGGACACCTGGAAATGGACTGCTTCTGTGGTAACAAAAAAAAAGATAAGGGGAGTTCCTGTCCATTATTTTGAAACCTTCTGTAAACTTCTTCTACAGTAAAGGCTGTCTGGGCTCTGTTTTTGTCTCCCTATGCTGGGGGAAGAATAGAGCCTTCACCTCAAATACCAGACAGCCATGAATGCCACCTCATCAATCTAATCACTGTTACTTTTCTGCAAAGGCCTGGCCACGATGTCAGTGCTACAAAGTAAATGAGGTGAAGCTGCTATCTCTGCCATAACGTAAATGGCTGTCTTCAACCATTACTTCTTCTGACACAGCTTGAACTTGAGTGTTAGCAGACCACTCGGCTGTGATGAGTGCCAAGGGAAGTCTGATCCTGTCTCAAAGAGCGCTGATCGATGTACCCATTAGGTTGGGATATGGCATAGGATTCAGGAACTGAAGGCTTTTGTTTTCCAAGGCTAGCCCAGGGCCAATGTCCAACCTTCCAAAACTAAAACAAGCTGGGAATTAAAAAGACTGGCCTATCGGTCTCACCCTCATGTTTTCTTGGCCACCTATGTTTGAGTCAGGACTACATATGAATCCGAAGTGGGAGAAGGCCAGTCAGCCTTTCAATTCTGTTCTGCCAGTCAATAATATGGTGGATCCAATTGTAACTTCAATTTCGCCCCTCCACCTGCTCCTGGTAACCTTTCAGCTTGTTGCTTATCAAAAATCTATCTACCTCTATATTCTAAATATTCAACAATTCTGCTCTCATTTCTCCATGAGAAATAATTTCACTTCAGTGCTGTCTTAAATTAGCAACCTTTATTTTTAAGCAGCCCTACCTTATCTTGCGAGAGGAAATATCTTCTCCTCAAGCCCCTGTCAACACCCCTCAGGAACTCAACAGGCAGGAAGTAGAACTGAGTCAGTTCCAAAGATTGTGCAACTGAGGCCCAGAGATTGTGAGGTCTCCAACTAGTAATAGACTAGGTCTCACAAATAGAAATTCAAAGGGCTTTCCTCCACAAAGTGTCCACCATTGTGGATGGTAAAAGGAGTGATGGAGAATAAAAGAGGAAAGAGCTGGAATGCAGAAGCAGGGTGGTTGGGAAGAGGTCCCAGAGAACAGGACTGTAGGTGTGGAGAGGGGATCACTGAATGAGAAGATCGTTGGGCAACTCTTGGGGATTGGGTTGGGAGAATTTTTGGGAGGTTGGGAGATGCTGGTCAAGGAGCTAATGAAGATTAGCTTTATTCGTCACATGTACGTCAAAACATACGGTGCAACGCATCATTTGCATCAAATCAAATCAGAGAGGTTTGCGCTGGGCAGCCCACAAATGTCATCATGCTTCCGTCAACAAAGTAGCATGCCCACAACTCACTAACCCTAACCCATATGTCTTTGGAATATGGGAGGACATCGCAGTACCTAGAGGAAAATCAAGCGTTCACTGGGAGAACTGTACAAGCTCCTTATGGACAGTGGCAGGAATCGAACCCCGATCTTACAGCAGATGCTGTAAAACGTTGAGCTAACCACTATGCTACAGAGCTGGAAGGGCAGGGAGAAATTTGTAGGGATTGGTTGGGGACATAGATGGGTAGGGAGGCTGAGGAAGAAGAGATATACACAAAGGGATGATTGGGAGATTAACTGAGGACATTGCAGTAAGGGAAACTGTGGGAAGAGTGTGAGGAAAGAAAATTTAAAGAAGAACTAGACTAGATAAAGAAAATGCTTTGGATTCCTCAGTTTCATTCCATAGTATGCCAGTCCCATTAAATAATGACAAATAGGCCTCAACCTTCCTGCTAAGCGTGCCTACTGTGGTTGCAGGCTGCAGGGTTTGCAGAATTCACTGCTATATCAACTTTGCTTGATTGACATAACATCAAAGTTGAGTTCATTGTCAATGAACCAAACCATGTGCTGCACTCGTTTGATCTCACTGTTCACATCTTACAGTGTGTGTGTGTGTGTGTGTGTGTGTGTGTGTGTGTGTGTGTGTGTGTGTGTGTGTGTGTGTGTGTGTGTGTGTGTGTGTGTGTGTGTGTGTGTGTGTGTGTGTGTGTGTGTGTGTGTGTCCGGAACGTCGCAGTTTCTAAAACTTCCATTGTGTAACATACAAAAACACACTGCACTGCATGGTAGGATTTCTAGGCGTGACAACTGTGCTAAGTTCTCTGCCACACAGCACTGTTGGAACGAAGCCATGTGTACACACGAAACAACAGGTACATTCATCAGTGTTTGCAGCTGAAGCCCCAGCTGCATGTTTATGTAATATAATGGGCATGTAAGAATTTAACAATATCTGGTGGCTGCCAGTCATGAACTGATGACATCTAATACCACACACTAGTCTAAGGCAGGTCACTGCTATCTGTTTAAGATCTCTGCCTCACATTTAATACCAGTTACTATATCCGATTCCTCTAATTAATTCTCACCTCTGCCTGTGAACACGAATGGATTCTGTCATTAAATTGTTTGGCCATGGGCCACCTGAGACTATTAGCTACAGCTTTTGTTTCCTCCTCTGATACCCTTGGCTACTTACATAGAAATTCAAATTAAATTGTTCTCTTTCTACCTGTGCTCGGACCTTCGGGGTCTTAAATGTTTATGAATTCCATCTACTGGTGTCTGTTTTCTAGGTCACACGAAAGCTCTTTTACCCAGGGTAGATTGCAGGAATGGTCACTTCCTGAAAATCCCATCAAGAAGTCGATGTGAGTGGGGCTGACTACGTCTATCGTAGCTTGGGCGCCGCTTGTTTCTTGCACTGCCAGTGCATGGTGGGGGAGTCGACAGGCCGGTCCGTCACCATGGTAGTGCCCAGACACATGAGAGCCCATTAGATGCCCCTCCCCTACATTTTCCCTAATCTCCACGAAGGCCTTTTCTGCCTCTGTACCGTGACTGGCTAGGGAAGGGGTCTTTAAGCACCGACTCATCTCGAAGCCTCCGGGCAGCAATAATGCGACAACTCCAAGCTCTTTACTCCCAGTGCTATCTTGATGCTGCTTTTAAAGTGTCTGTACCCAGTTCGACAAATTTTTGCAGCTGATCAGAGTAGTCATTAAGGCAGAACACAGGATGTTTAGCATAGCAAAGGGAGTGAACAGCAGCTTCTGGTGCACATATTGTAATCTCAGTCACCCTGCTCACTTACCAGCTGCCTTCAACTTAGTCTCTTCTTGCACTGCTCGTGACCTTACTCTTCACCCATGCACTCTGTCTTCTTGGAGCTGCTTGGTTTCAGACAGGTACTCCATCTCCTGAGAAAGGCCATCCATGAACACTAATGGCTTACAGATCTCCCACTCACGTAGACCCAGGCAGCTGATATAAATACAAGCACGAGGAGATCTGCAAATGCTGGAAGTCCAAAGCAACACACAGCGCCAGGAAAAACGGGATCTACCGGTGGCCGCCCATTTCAGTTCCACATCCCGTTCCCGTTCCAATATGTCAGTCCATGGCCCCGTCTACAGCGCCAGGAAAAACGGGATCTACCGGTGGCCGCCCATTTCAGTTCCACTTCCCGTTCCCGTTCCAATATGTCAGTCCATGGCCCCGTCTACAGCACCAGGAAAAACGGGATCTACCGGTGGCCGCCCATTTCAGTTCCACTTCCCGTTCCCGTTCCAATATGTCAGTCCATGGCCTTTTAAACTGCAGCCATCAGGCCACACTCAGGCTGGAGGAGTAACAGCCTTTATTCCATCTAGGTAGCCTCCAACCTGATGGCATGAACATTGATTCCTCAAACTTCCGATAATTGCCCCCTCTTCATCATTCCCCATTCCCAATTGTCTCTCTCACACTATCCCCTTACCTGCCTGTCACCTCCCTCTGGTGCTCCTCCCCCTTCCCTTTCCTCCACAGTCTTCTACCCTCTCCTGTCAGATTCCTCCTTCTCCAGACCTTTCTCACCTTCACTGATCAACTTCCCAGCTCTTTAAAAACACAAAATGCTGGCAGAACTCAGCAGGCCAGACAGCATCTATGGGAGGAGGTAGTGACGACATTTCGGGCTGAAACCCTTCATCAGGAGTGAAGTAACACGGGATGGTCGAGGGGGTATAAGAGGTGGGGGGAGGTGGTGGATAAAGTAGAGAGCTGGGAAGTGATAGGCTGGAGGGAAATGGGCTAGGGGGAAGGTGGAGAATTATGGGAAATAAAAGAGAAAGAAAGGTAGGGCTGGGGGGAGATTATAGTGAGGGGGGAAAAGAGAGAGAAAGAGAACCAGACTAAACTAATAGATAGGGATGGGGGTAAGGGGGTGCAGGGGTATCAACGGAGGTCTGTGAGTTGAATGTTCATGCCAGCAGGTAGGAGGCCACCTAGGTGGAAGGTATTGCTCCATCGACCTGCATGTGGCCTCATCTTGACGGTAGAGGCGGCCATGGACAGACTTCTCGGAGTGGGAGTGGTCTGTGGAATTGAAGTGTGTGGCCACAAGGAGATCCTGCCACTGCTGGAGGACTGAGCGCCGGTGTTCGGCGAAACGGTCTCCCAGTCTGCGGTGAGTCTCCCCAATGTATAATTGGCCACATCGGGAGCACCGGATACAGTGTATCACCCCAATGCCTCACCTGAAAGGACAGTCTGGGGCCTAGGATGGTGGTGAGGGAAGAAGTGTGGGGGCAGGTGTAGCACTTCATTCCATTAGAATGAAAGGCCTCATCCTGAGAGCAGATGCGGTGGAGGCGGAGGAATTGAGAGAAAGGGATAACATTTTTGCAGGAGACAGGGTGAGAGGAGGAATAGTCTAGGTAGCTTTGGGAGTCTGTAGGTTTGTAGTAGACATCAGTGGATAGGCTGTCTCCAGAGATAGAAACAGAAAGATCTAGAAAGGGGAGGGAGGTGTCGGAAATAGACCAGGCGAATTTGAGGGTGGGGTGAAAGTTGGAGGTGAAGTTAATGAAGTCGACGAGCTCAGCATGTGTGCAGGAAGCAGCGCCGATGCAGTCGTCGATATAACGCAAGAAAAGAGGAGGACAGATACCGGTGTCGGCTTGGAACATAGATTGCTCCACATGGCCGACAAGAAGGCAGGCATAGCTAGGACCCATGCGGGTGCCCATGGCTACACCTTTAGTTTGGAGGAAGTGGGAGGAGCCAAAGGAGAAATTGTTAAGGGTGAGGACTAATTCCGCGAGGCGGAGAAGAGAGGTGGTAGAAGGTGACTGGCTGGGTCTGGAATCCAGGAAGAAACGGAAAGCTTGGAGACCTTCATGGTGGGGGATAGAGGTATATAGGGACTGGACGTCCATGGTGAAAATGAGGTGGTGGGGGCCAGGGAACTTGAAATCTTTGAAGAGATGTAAAGCATGGGAAGTATCACGGACATAGGTGGGGAGGGATTGAACAAGGGGAGATAAAACAGAGTCGAGATAGGCAGAAATGAGTTCAGTGGGGCAGGAGCAAGCAGAGACAATGGGCAAACAAGAGGAAATCTGCAGATGCTGGAAATTCAAACAACAACACACACAAAATGCTGGTGGAACACAGCAGGCCAGGCAGCATCTATAGGGAGAAGCACTGTCGACGTTTCGGGCCGAGACCCTTCGTCAGGAATGGGTCTGCCTGGACAGGCAGGTTTGTGAATCTTAGGTAGGAGGTAGAAACGGAAAGTGCGGGGTGTGGGAACTATAAGTTTGGTGGCCGTGGATGGGAGATCTCCCGAGCTGATGAGATCGGAAATGGTTTGGGAGACAATGGACTGGTGCTCCCTAGTGGGGTCATTGTCCAGGGGTAGATAAGAGGAGGTGTCAGCGAGTTGTCGTTGTGCCTCCGCTATGTACAGGTCGGTGCGCCAGACCACTCCCACTCTGACATGTCTGTCCATGGCCTCCTCTACCGTCAAGATGAGGCCACATGCAGGTCGATGGAGCAATACCTTATCTCCCGCCTAGGTAGCCTCCTACCTGCCGGCATGAACATTCAACTCACAGACCTCCGTTGATACCTCTGCCCCCCCCCCCCACCCCCATCCCTATCTATTATTTTAGTCTGGTTCTCTTTCTCTCTCTTTTCCCCCCTCACTATAATCTCCCCCCAGCCCTACCTTTCTTTCTCTTTTATTTCCCATAATTCTCCACCTTCCCCCAGCCCATTTCCCTCCAGCCTATCACTTCCCAGCTCTCTACTTCATCCCTCCCCCCACTTCTTATCCCCCCTCGACCATCCCATGTTACTTCACTCCTGATGAAGGGTCTCAGCCCGAAACGTCGTCACTACCTCCTCCCATAGATGCTGTCTGGCCTGCTGAGTTCTGCCAGCATTTTGTGTTTTTATTTATTTCCAGCATCTGCAGATTCACTTGTGTTTCCCAGCTCTTTACTTCACCCCTCCCCCTCTCCCGGTTTCACCTATCGCCTACCATCTTGTACTTCTTCTACCTCTTCCCCCACCTTCTTACTCTGAATTTTCATCTTTTTTTCCCAGTCCTGATGAAGGGTCTCAGCCCGAAACATCAACTGTTTACTCTTTTCCATAGATGCTGCCTGGCCTGTTAAGTTCCTGAGGCATTTTGTGGATACTAACAGGCTATTTGACTACAGGAGGCACTGCAGACAAACCCAACTAGTTTTTCCTCTCTTAACTGACACATACAAGGTTAACAGACCACACGCAAGCACAAACATGCACACACAAAAACACATGCTCACATACAGGCACATGTGTGCGCGTGCACACACACACACACACACACACACGCGCTGCGCATGACAGAATTCATTTCATAATGACTGAATTCAGGAATCTTGTTTGATCCCAAGTGCTGTCAGGTTTTTTATTGTGATAAAGTCAATATATCAAATCAGGTTCTTTTTACAATCGTCGGCCATTCCCACTGAACTCCAAAAGTACTGGGACTGATTGTGAAGTCCCCACATTGTCCCTGCTGACGTGCGATAACAGTATCGACTACAGACAGCAGAGGACTACCAGTATTTTTGCTGAGCAGGTTTTGCAGTTGGTTGCAGAGAGGGTTGGCTTTGGGACTGTACCTCCATGTGACTGTGATGCCTTCAGGAAAAGATGAAGTGATGAGGAGGGTTGGAGTGAAAAGGGGTGTGGAGGTGTTGTATTGAGACCTGGGCCTGCTTATGGAGTGTGTGTGTGTGTGTGTGATTAGGGCTAAGTAATGCCAGCACTTTGAGTAGTCAGCCAGGATGGGCCTCCAGGGTGCCTACTTGGCCCCTTGGTCCCTGTGGAACATATCCCAGGAAGCTTCAGAGTGAAATAGAGAGAAACTGAGGACTAAAACATCCAGCTGTGACCTTTGGAACATTGGCCCAACAGCAACGTTTTCCGGCATTTCTTTTTGTTTGAGTGTTTTCAGGAAGAGTGGGCTCATTGAAAACTGCCTGGAAAGTGCCAGTTTTCTGTCCTGGTTAATCCATTGGCAGCTGGATTGAAAATGAATGCATTATTTAAAAATACTTTGCCGTTAATAGAAAAAAACTACCAGTACAAGTTTGCTTTGTTTGTTGGCAGCTGGATGCGAGACTGCCAGTCTGTACACAGCTGGTTTAAATATTGTCCTTTTCCCTTTCTCTCTCTCTCTCTCTCTCTTTCAGCCAGGCTTGCATCTGCATCCCTTGTGATAACTGCTTCAGGGTCAGCGATGGTTCTGTTCTGGCAGCACCCAGAACACAGATGGAAAATCATCACTGAGCCCATCACAGAGCCAGATGATATTTTGATGTAATTTCTGGGAAAGTAAAGGGTGTAGGGATTATTTTATTAAATGACTAATGCAAGGATTTCACAAGCATTAATTACATGACCTGATCAGATTAGAATGTGCCTTTGAGCCAATGTTTTAGACAGATGCCTCATCGGGTCTTTGAAGGCTGTGTCTACCAGTTGTTATGCCTTCATATGCTTTGGGGGAGGCAGGCCAACAAGCAGGACTTCCAAAAGCAAATGTCTCGGCCATAAATGACCTCGTATCACATCAGGAAAGACTCGCTGATTATCAGGCAGGTCCGTCAGTGGGTCATTCCGGGGCTAGCTCTACAGCAGAGTTAGGGAGAAAAGAAAAGATGACAGGATAAACCCTTTGTGTCAGATGCACTGATTGTCCAAAGCTCCTGAGAGAAGATGGAAGTGCCTATGAGAGAGAAAAGCCGAGGTAAATAACAAAAGGGAAAGGAACAAGCATAGACTGCAAACAGTATATTGTCTATCAACTAGCCTGCTTCACAGGAAACACAGTGTATAGTAGAAACGCCCCACCTTGTAAGGCATATTGTATCTATTGTTGTCTCCAGGAACACCATGCTCAACAATTACATGGGAGGACCTTCATAAACAGAACTGGAATGGTTCAACATTCAATGGTTCAATGGTTCAACTTCTTTAGGCCATTTGTGGATAAGCTCACTGATAAATGGTGACATCATCCTTCCATAGGCACAGAGAAGGTGTAGTTGGCTGCTGAATCCCTCGCTAACTTTTCTGAGAAAATAAGAGGGATAAAAATGTTCTTAGTAAATAGTAGGTTTTAAATTAAGCCTGCAGCAGTTCCTTTGCTGGCATGGGAGGTTGAGAGGTTATCAAGCACAGGTTCTCAAGATTCTGAAAGAGTTCAATAAGGTAGACGGAAAGATGTTGCCATTTATAAATGTGTAACATGCTGTAAGATTTCACTGCTAATGTAATGGTTTCTCTGTAGCAGCAACATTTGGGTTATGACTAGAGATAACAGGGTTTTGGAATGCGGGGGCTATCCAATGAGAGAAATGTTGTTCTTTCTTGTGAGTCTGGAAGAGAGATTTTTGTGGTCTTTTGCCACAATAGGATGAGGAGAGAAGACGCGAATGGAGAGAGTTGGTAGACTGCCGGACTTGGTAGACTTGGAGCAAGGATCCGAAGGTCGGCAACGATTGGAGGAGGTCGATGGTGGACAACCGGCTTATCAGGGAGCTCCACCGTTGTGTAGACCGCCGGACTGTTTCATGAGAATGGGCCCTTTTTCTTTTTTGTTGTTTTCTTTACTAACCATATTGTCAAATAAGAATTATAAAGTTCAATCATTTAATCGCACATTGTATACTGTTTGTTATTTCGGGGTACTGATTTTAACAGGGGACACATCGCGCAGCATCCACCCAAATGAGATTTCTTAAGTTTGGCCGGGCTGGGGGCTATTACTCCTTATATTAAGCCACTAGCTGAAGCGAGAGCTACAAATACATCACCAATAAATCCAGTAGGGATTTCAAAAGAATTATCTTTACCAAAAGAGAGGTGAGAAAAGAGGTTCAAAAGTCCTACCAAAGGGTTTTGGCCTGAAACATTGACTGTACTTTTTTTCATAGATGCTGCCTGGACTGCTAAGTTCCTCCAGCGTTTTGTGTGTGTTGCTCGGATTTGCAACATCTGCAGATTTTCTCTTGTTTGAAAGTTCAAAGGTTCATTTATTATCAAAATATACAACCCTGAAATTCCCAAATCCCTCCTTCTGCACAAAAAGAAACGAACAAAATGGATTGAGCACATCGACCTCCAAATCCTCCTCCACGCGCAAAAAAAAATGAGAAGATCAGGCGATAAAAACATAGAATATAAAAACTAGAAGACTGAAAGAAAGAATCTATAGTCCAAAGTCCAAATCCAAAATGCAGAAAAAAACCTGGACAACATTTTCTGGGCACAGTGGCAGGCCCTCTGCTCTTTGGTACAGAGCAACCAATCAAAAGACAAGCAGCCAGCACTCACACTCTGCATTCGCTTCGAAGCTTCAATTTCCCTCATCGCTTCAATTGGTGAACAACGGGAACTTTAATAGGTGAAATGGAGCCAAACAGCTGCTAGGTTCGTGCACACAACACCTGGCTACCGGAATCCTCTCGGAGACTGCAGAGCAACGGAACACACAAACGATCTCTAAACTTCAACACGCGCAAGAATTGGGAGCAGAAAGACCTGATCGAGGCAAGTAGCAGGAGTTCAATGAGTCCATGAAGGACAAAGGAATACAAAAGGTGCAATGAAATGAAATCAGGGACATACATAGGTATCTAAAAAGACAATGTACACTGCCTGTTCCTCATCAGTGTTTACTGAGGAGAAAATTATGATTGCTCAACAGATAAGCCAAACAAGTGGTGATGTTTTGGAGGACATTCATATTACCATGGAGGAGATATTTGCAACCCCATGGTGCATTGAGATGAATAAATCCCCACGGCCTGGCCAGTGCATCCTTAGTCTTTATGGGAGATTAGAGGAGGAATTTGCAGAGAAAATTGCTTTATCATTAGCCGCTGGCCAATTTCCTAAAGACTGCAAGGTGGCTAATGTTGTTCTATTGTTTAAAAAGGGTAGCAAGGATAAGCCAGGGAACTCCAGGTCAGTCAGCCTGAGATTTGTGATGAGGAAATTACTAGAGGGAATTTTGAAGGACAGGATCTACCAGGATTTGAATAGTCAGAGTCTGATTATGACGTGTCAGCTTTGCTTTGTGTGTGGAAAGTCAGGTTTGACAGACCTTTAATGGTGCTTTGAAGAGGGAAACAAAAAGTTTGATGATGGTCGGGATGTTGTGTATTTTGGACTTTAGCAAGGTCATCTACAAGGTCTTGCATGGTATATTCATCTGAAAGGTATGTAACCCTCAGGTTCTGTCAACTGCGTAAGTCTAGGGAAGACAGTCTCTGGCCCTGCCAAACGGGTGAGATCGAGATGTGAGTCCACCCCGAAACCCCCTTGTTTGCGGGGTGCTGCGTGATCCTTTACCCTGTTACAAATCAGTACCACAAAATAGCAGACAGTACACTGCATGCAATTAAATGATTTAGCTTTATAATTCTTAATTTGACTACAGGGTTAGTGAATAAAAAAGAAAAAAAAAAGAAAAGAGCCCATTTTATTGAAATGAGCTCACAGTTTCCCCTTTGGACTCCCCGGCCTTTGTCAGGTCGTGGCCCCTGCTCTGGCATTTTCTCTCTTCATCACCCACCAAAAAAAAAAGATGCAGATCACCCTGGTGTCAGGCCCACAGCACGAGAACACCCTCCCGTCATTGGACGGCTCACATTCCAAAGCTCCCGTTATCTCTAACCATAACGCAAACACTGCTTCTACAGAAAGACCATTACATTAGCAGTGAAACCCTTCCCAGGGTGTTACAGGTAAAATGCTATGAAATTGAAGGAGAGCTAGTTAGTTGAATTGGAGGTAGATTGAAGATGGTTTGTCAGTATGGAGGCCAGTGAATTATGGTGAGCTACAGGGGTCAGTGTAGGGACCCTTGTTATTTATTCATTGTTTATATTAATTACTTGGATGCAAATGCACAATGCTTGATCAGTACTAGTGACGTAAAACTAGGAAGCATTATTGATAGTGAAGAAGGTTATCATAGGGAATCCTGATCAGTGAGGGAAGTGGGCTGAGGAGTTGCAAATGGATTTCAATACAGGTAAGTCTGAGGTGATGCATTTTGAAATGTATAGGACTTATCCCATGAATGGTAGGGCACAAGAGAGTGTAATGGAGCAGCACAAACTAAGAATACAGTGCATAGATAGACAAGGTGATGAAAAAGGCGTTTAGCGCGCTGACCATCATCAGTTGGGTCACTGAGTGTAGGAGATGGGACATCATTGCAGTTGTTTAAGTTGTTGGTGAGGCACAGTTGGAGACCAGCGAACAGTTTTACTCACCCTGTGGTTAAACTGGAAAGACTGCAGAAAAAAATGCTACGAAGGTATTACCAGAAGGCCTTAGTTACAGGGAGAGGCTGGACAGCTAGGTCTTTACTCTGAAATATAGGAGAATGAGGGTGACCTTACAGAAATGATTGAAATTATTAGAGTCAAAGTTAGGATGAATGGTAATTTTTTTTCCTATGATAACCTTCTATAAGAACCTTTTTCACTATCAATAAATCCTCTTAATTTTGTGTCATTAGCAAATTTACTGATTAAGCCTTGTGCAGTTGCAACCAAATAATTTATATAGTAGGGGTCCCTACATTGACCCCTGCAACTCACCATAAGTCATCAGCCTCCACACCAAGAAACAATCTTCAACCAGCACCCTTTGCTTCCTACCTCCAATCCAACTAACTAGCTCTCCCTTGATTTCATAGCATTTTACCTTTCAGATGAATGTACCAAGCAGGACCTTGTAGATGACCTTGCTAAAGTCCAAATAGACAATATCCTGACCATCATCAAACTTTGTGTTTCCCTCTTCAAAGCACCATTAAAGGTAGAAGAGTCCAAAACTGGGAGGCATAAGTTTAGGACGAGAGGAGTAAGATTTAAAAGGAATGTGCAGGTGAACGTTTCTGCACCGGCAGTACATAGGTTATAACGATACGACTAGCTTTATTTGTCACAGCATACAGTGAAATGCATCATTTGCGTCAAATCAAATCAGCGGGGATTATGCTGAGCAGCCCGCGAGTGCCACCAATTCACTAACCCTAACCTATGCATGTCGACATTGAAGGAAACCAGAGCACCCGGAGGAAACTCCAGGCAGTCACAGGGAGAATGTACAAACTCCTTAGAGGCAGCAACAGGATTCAAACCCCGATCTTACAGCTGGCACTGTAAACTGAATGCGCTAACCACCATGCTACCTTGCCACCCCTCAAGGTATCTTGTTATCGGGGGCAGGGGGTTGTGGTGAGTATATGGAATGAGCGGCCATAGAAAGTGGTTGAAGCAGGTACAACAGTATCACTTTAAGAAGAACCGACAAAGGTACTTGGCGGGGTGATGCTTAGGGGGATGCGGTCCAAACGCAAGAAATTGGGTGTAGCTGGCTGAGCACCACGTTTAGCATGGATTTGATGGGCTGAAGGGCCTATATCTCTGCTGTGACTCTATGGTTCTATGAATTTATGAAAGTGGGCTTAAACACAACACTAAGGGCCTGAATGGTATCCACTCCCTAGCTCTCTGCTGACGAAGAAATGTCCATTCCTAGATCAAATGTTATGATTTCTTTTACGGTTCCCAGCAGCATATCATCACCTGGGATATATGATTGCTGCCAAGCAACAGTTGATGGCTGTTGTCACATGCATTAAATGCTCAAACTGCTGTTTGTAAGGGAAGCTGTAAAATGCGTGGCAGCAGTGACATATTGGAAGTGAAATGTGAGAGATTGGCTTCCTTTCACAATAGAAAGGAACCATTTAGATGAAATTCCTTTGGGTGCTTTTGTTATTAACCCCAGGGATAATATGTTTTTTTTAAATAGAGAGCCCAGGGATTTCATTGTATCGGGCTAACTCTTGCACTAACAGTGATCCACAGGGGAAATTCGGCCACTGGGAGGGAGAAAACCGGCAAATTTAACGAAGCTGTGATCAGCCTAAATAATAGGAAATGCTTCGGGGTGTCAAGTGACAAAAGAGATTGCTGACGTTAACTAGAGTTGTGCAGTATCACACAGCAGTGTGAGTTGTTCACTCGGTTTACATGAGGGAGCCACAGCATGAGGTCGCCAGTGAGACCAGTGTCCAAAGCAAGAACGAAACATCGTGGAAGACAATCACACACAGTGACCAGACATGGGCTGCTTATTTATCCTTGGTCAGGAATTCTGATGTGTACCTCATCTGTGGCTTCTACTTTGCAATCTGTAATTGATTATAGATCGAGAGTTTATGAGTTGTATAAAACACTGGGATTCTAAAATCCATTCCCAGTGCTCAAAACTGTCGGTCAGGAGGAGTCAGCAATTGATTACCATGTGAATCATCAGAAAAATGAATTAAAATCAAAAGGCTCAAGGTGTAACATAGGCTGTGCGTTGAGCCTCATTGAGGCAGATGAAACAAAGGCAGTGACCAGCCATGACCTAACTGAATGGTGGAACAGCTTGAAGAGGCTGAGCACCTTGCTCCAGTTCCAGTGTTAGACCCTTATTAGGATGTGCAGGTGCCTGTTTCAGCCAAACGGCAGACTATCTGACCAAATTACAGTCGGTGCACAGGCAACCATTGTACGGAATTTGTCATAATTTCACCTGTTCAATCCTGCAAAAGGAGTCACGGGCCTCGTGATATTGGCGTGCCAACTCTCCTCCCTGGTCAGCAAAGTGCCCAGGTGAAACGTGTTAGTTGATCCCAGACAGAGTGAGGATAATTGTCCACAATGCCTCAGTTTTGGAATCAGGAAAGCCAACGGGAAGTAAGTAAGTAAGTAAGTGTGTGTGTGTGTGTGTGTGTGTGTGTGTGTGTGTGTGTGTGTGTGTGTGTGTGTGTGTGTGTGTGTGTGTGTGTGTGTGTGTGTGTGTGTGTGTGTGTGTGTTGTTTGTTAATATGAACAAGACATGTCACAGAATCATGAAATAACACAGCACAGAGACTGACACTTTGGTCCAATTCATTTCAACTTATCCATGGCAACCAAGGTACCACCTATTTACATTAGTCCCATCTGCCCATGTTTGGCCCAAATACATAACCAACATTAAATAGCATACCCATGGGTTAAAGTTTTCTTTTCATACTGGCAGCTTCGCAAAGAGGCACTGAAGTATAATTGCATTTACAGAGTACTTAATGGAAATCTGTATATGGGTGGCAAATGATTAAGAGGATCTGCTTTGTTTATGGACACATTGCCATTTGAATAACCTGCCCATTATCTCAGACGGTACTCACACATAATAATGTGGATGAAACTGCTATGGATTTAAGAGGAGAAATGGGACGGTGAAGGCATAGCTTAGAACTGTGAACTTGTCGAGTAGAATTAAAAGGTGAGAACTATTTTTCAAATTGGGTTCAACAAAACCCTTTCACAGAGCCAAACTTCCATTCAGTGTGTGAGAAACTCAAAATAAAACTTTGCTTTCAAATGGGTTTACAAATCCTCAAAGGATTTGAACAGAAGCAGCAGGAGTAAAAAGACTGGAGTACTTCCTTAAATATTTTTTTTTGCTTTCAAGTTCGGCTCTAGAAGCTTGACTGGAGCTAACCTTTATAGTAAGGAGAAAGCCTTTGTCTCAGTGATAGTCCCGATAAGCCCTGATATGCTACTGCCAGTCAGGCCAGATTGTGCTATCTCTCCACACATTCACTGATGTAGGAGATTGGGACTGACTGATTGGAAAAATTATCAGCAACTTCTGAACAGCTGAGATCAGCACTTACAAAAGAAAGCATTTTTATCTGGTGGCGGTGGCTGCTCATGATGACACTATTATGGTCCATGTTACCATTCCTTTATCTCCCCCTCCCCCACTTTGAAACCTACTTCTATTGACTTCATTTAAAGCTGCATCTCCCAAATGGCCACTCTTCTTGTATAAGCAACAAGAGTGAGTAAAATTTTAAAAATTCTCATCCTCCTTTCGCCATTCTTCTATGGTGTCACGTTGCCCACCCCTTATTCAGCTCGACAGCCTTCCAGGATCCCTGCACTCCGCTGGTCCTAATCCAAAGTGTCTCCTGGAATTCACTTCCTAAATCCTTTCACTTCTCTAGGCCTCTTCAGACATCTTTTGAAAAATAACGAGTGCAGTGGCCCTGGAAAAGATATTTAAAACACCTTTAGCCATTGGTGAAGCGCTGGAGGACTAGGGAATAGATAATGTTGTTCCGTCATTTAAGAAAGGCTCTAAAAATAAACTGGGAACTCATAGGCCAATGAGCCTGACATCAGTCACGGATAAATTATTGGAAGGTATTATAAAGAACATGATAGTGATCATGCAGTACAAGATCGGGTGAATGCCTGCAGGCTTTTTCACCCCGAGTTGGTTGAAACTAGAATAGAGTTAAAAGGTTTAGGATGAAATGTGAAATATTTAAGAGAAATCTGAGGGGCAACTACTTCACTCAGTGGGTGGTACAGGTGTAAAATGAGCTGCCAGCGGAAGTGCTGCATGCAGGTACGATGAATTGAATTGACTTTATTTCTTACATCCTTCACATACATGAGGAGTAAAAACCTTTCTGTTACATCTCCGTCTGAATGTGCAATTTATAGCAATTTGTAATAAATGACTATAAAATATAGTAAGATTTACAACAGAACAGTCAATATAGCTTAGAAATACAATTGTATCAGTGTGAATTAATCGGTAGGATGGCCTGGTGGAAGAAGTTGTCCTGTGGCCTGTTGGTCCTGGCTTTAATGCTGCGGTACCATTTCCCGGATGGTAGCAGCTGGAACATTTTGTGGTTGGGTAACATTTAAGAGAAGTTTGAATAGGTACGTGGGTGAGAAAGGTACAGGGGGATATGGTCCAGCGCAGGTAGATAGGACTCGGCCGAAAACAAGGCTGACATAGACTAGATGGACCAAAGGGCCTGTTTCTGCACTGTAGTGCTCTATGACTTTATTATTCTAACTGTCTGCCCAACTCTTTTGTCAACTGATTTTATATGAATCTGTATCGATGTTTGGCAATGGCACCTGTGAAAACCTTTGAGGCTTGTTTCTAAATTATAGATAAAGTACAAATGCAAAATGTTGTCAGTGTTGTTGATGTTACATTTTCTTGTTGGGCAAGATAACCTCAGTGGTTCCTGTGTTAAACAAAACCTAAAATCAGGTTCAATAATATAACTAACCAAAAACCTTGATCCTCAATCATGCAACAAATATACAACATAACAACCCGCATTTAAATATCAGATTGAATGTGAGGTAACATCCCACCACCTTTCACAGGAGTTTTACTCGTCAAAATTGGCTCCAGGGCTATTAACACCAAAAGACCACTGCCAAGAAATGCCTATATCCCCCCCTTGAGCATTATGCCTTTTAACAACTTGCTTGTGCATCTCCGACTAAGGTCAGTATCTTCGATGGCAGCATTCATTGAAATGGCATTTTTACGTTTCCCTGCTGCCTATGCAATGTGACATCGTCAATTGATCTATTGAAGGGATTTTTCACTGTCAGTACTAAGTCCAGCTCGTCTGATCTCTGCACAAAGTTCTCAAAAGGATTCTCTAAGATGCAAACAGCATTCTTCCAGCTACAGGTCAGCGTTGCTATAGAATGAATGGAATGAGGACTGGAGAATACTCCGGGAAATCAGAAGGAATGGGGTAAGAAAAGGAATGTAAAAAGAGCAATGCTACAATGGTCAAAGGGGATTTGAATATGCAAGTAGATTGGGAAAATCATGTTGCTACTGAATCCCAAGAGAAGGAATTAGTAGAATGAAAGCAACTTTTTAGAGCAGCTTGCGATCAAGCCCACTAGAGAAAAGGTAATTCTGGATTTAGTGTCATTCAATGAACCAGATTTGATTAGGGAGCTTAAGGTAGAGGAACCCTTAGGAAGCAGTGATCATATGATAGAATTTCCCCTGCAGTTTGAGAGGATGCAATACAAGTTATTTTAAAATTTGTTGTGTGTCCTTTTTTCATCCAGCTCAGAGTATTCACATATGTATTTGCTAACAAAGGAGATGCTGCACATGTGCTTAAGGCCACAAGGAAACATTGCATTAGAAGTAGCACAAATGCAATACAGAAAGGAAAACAAAAGTCTCCAGTAGTAGCAGTACAGAACACTTATAATCCACTAAACAAGCTCTCTCTCTCTCTCTCTCTCTCTCTCTCTCTCTCCCTCTCTCACAGTCATAGATGAAAAACGAGTAGAGCAGGGGGCTAAGCACGCAGACTGTGAGAGAGAGAGAGAGAGAGAGAGAGAGAGAGAGCTTGTTTAGTGGATTATAAGTGTTCTGTACTGCTACTACTGGAGAAACATCACAGGGATGCGTGCTTAGCCCCCTGCTCTACTCATTTTACATCTATGACTGTGAGGCTAAGTACAGCTCCAACACCATGTACAATTTTGCTGATCACACCACTGTTGTGGGCTGTATCAAAGGCAGTGATGAAATACAGGAGGGTGATTGAAAACTTGGCTGATTGGTGTCATAACAATAACCTCTCATTCAATATCAATAAGACCAAGGAACTGATAGTAGACTTCAGGAGAAGGAACCAGAGGTTCATGAGCCAGTACTCATCAGAGGATCAGAGGTGGAGAGGGTCAGTAACTTTAAATTCCTGGGTGTCACTATCTCAGAGGGTCTGTCCTGGACCCATCATATTAATATAATTGAGAAGAAAGCACAACAGCGCCTCTTCTTCCTCAGGAGTCTGCGGAGATTTGGCATGTCATCGAAAACTTTGGCAAGCTTCTATAGATGAGTGGTGGAAAGTGTACTGACGTGCTGCATTACAGCCTGGTATTGGAACACCAATGCCTTTGAGCAGAATATCCTACAAAAGATAATGGATTTAGTCCAATACATCACAGGTAAATCCCTCCCAAACATTGAGCACGTCTACATGAAACGTTGGCATAGAAAAGCGGCATTCACCGTCAAAGATCCTCACCACCCAGGCCATGTTCTTTTCAAGTCAAGTGAAGTCACTTTTAACGTCATTTCGACCATAACTTCTATGTACAGTACATAGTAAAAATGAGACAATGTTTTTCAGGACCATGGTGTTACATGACACAATACAAAAACCAGACTGAACTACATAAAAAACAACACAGAGATTAAAGAACACGACTACAGACCTACCCAGGACTGCATAAAGTGCACAAAACAGTGCAGGCATTACAATAAATAATAAACAGGATAATAGGGGAAGGTGTCAGTCCAGGCTCTAGGTATTGAGGAGTCTGATAGCTTGGGAGAAGAAACTGTTACATAGTCTGGCCGTGAGAGCCCGAATGCTTTGGAGCCTTTTCCCAGATGGCAGGAGGGAGAAGAGTTTGTATGAGGGGTGCATGGGGTCCTTCATAATGCTGTTTGCTTTACGGATGCAGTGTGTAGTGTAAATATCCATGATGGCGGGAAGACAGACCCCAGTGATCTTCTCAGCTGACCTCACTATCCACTGCAGGGTCTTGCAATCTGAGATGGTGCAATTTCCGCCCAGGCAGTGATGCAGCTGCTCAGGATACTCTTGATACATTCTCTGTAGAATGTGATAAAGATGTGGGGTGGGAGCTGGACTTTCCTCAGTCTTTGCAGAAAGTAGAGATGCTGCTGGGCTTTCTTTGTTATGGAGCTGGTGTTGAGGGACCAGGTGAGATTCTCTGCCAGGTGAACACCAAGAAATTTGGTGCTCTTAACGATCTCTACCGAGGAGTCGTTGATATTCAGCGGGGAGTGGTCGCTCTGTGCCCTCCTGAAGGCAACAACCATCTCTTTTGTTTTGTTCACATTCAGAGGCAGGTTGTTGGCTTTGCACCAGTCCGTTAGCCACTGCACCTCCTCTCTGTAAGCTGACTCGTTGTTCTTGCTGATGAAACCCACCACGGTCGTGTCATCGGCGAACTTGATGATGTGGTTCGAGCTGTGTGTTGCAGCACAGTTGTGGGTCAGCAGAGTGAACAGCAGTGGACTGAGCACACAGCCCCGGGGGGCCCCCGTGCTCAGTGTGACGGTGTTGGAGATGCTGCTTCCGATCCGGACTAAACTCACTGCCGCCATCAGGTAGAAGGTAGAAGAGCCTCAGGACTCGCACCACCAGGTTCAGGAACAGCTACTACCCCTCAACCATCTGGCTCTTGAACAAAAGGGGATAACTACACTCATTCTACCTCTGGTGTTCCCAGAACTGATAGTCTCACTTTAAGGACTCTTTAACTCGTTACTTCATGCTTGTAATTTATTGCTATTTATTTACATTTTCACTTGCACAGAAGGCCTTTGACGAACTGCTGTACATGAGGCATTACAGGAAAGATACTAGCACGGACAGAAGATTGGCTAATTGGTAAGAGGCAAAAAATGGGAATAAAGACAGTCCTTTCTGTCTGGCTGCCAGTGACTAGTTTGGACTACTACTTTTCACACTATCTATTAATATGTTATATGTGGATCATAAAATTGATTAGCTTGTGACCAAGTTTGCAGATGATACAAAGATACGTGGAAGGAAAGGTAACATTGAAGAAGCAGGGAGTCTGCAGAAGGATTGGACAGATTAGGAATGTGGGAAGAGAAAAATGGCAAACAAGTGGAAGATGGATTACAGTGTAGGGAAGTATATGGTCATGTACTCTGGTAGAAGGAATAAAGTGTAGACTACTTTCTAACAGGGAGCAAGTTCAGAAATTGGAGGTGGAAAGTGACTTAGAAGTTCTAGTGCAGGATTCTCTAAAAGTTAACTTGCATGTTGAGTCAGGAGTGAGGAAGGCAAATGCAATGTTAACATTCATTTCTAGAGGACTGAAATATAAAAGCAAGGGTGTAATGCTGAGGCTTTTTAAAGTATTTATCAGACCATATTTGGAGTATAGTAAGCAGTTTTAGGCCTCATATTAGGAAAGGGTACACTGGCATTAGAGAGGGTCCAGAGAAGGTTTACAAGAGTGATCCACGAATGAATGCTTGGTGGCCCTGGGCCTGTACTCACTGGAGTCTAGAAGAATGAGAGGGAAGCTCATTGAATCCCACTAATTATTGAAAGTCTGGTAGAATGGAGAGGATGTTTTCAATAGAGGGAGAGTCTATGAGCAGAGGGCACAGACTCAGAATTGAAGGATTCCCATTAGAACAGAGATGAGGCAGAATTCCTTGTTCCAGATGGTGGTGAACCTGTGGAAACCACTTCCACAAAATGGAAGCTTTAAGTTCCTCGGCATAGACATCACCGAGGATCTCACGTGGTCTGTACATACCGCCTGTATGGTGAACAGCGCCTCTTTCACTTCAGATGGTTTAACAAGTTTGGTATGAGTCCCCAAATTCTAAGAACTTTCTACAGGGGCACAATTGAAAGCATCCTGACTGGCTGCATCACTGCCTGGTACGGGAACTGTACTTCCCTCAATCGCAGGACTCTGCAGAGAGTGGTACGGACAGCCCAGCACATCTGTAGATGTGAACTTCCCATTATTCAGGATATTTACAAAGACAGGTGTGTAAAATGGGCCTAAGGGATCACTGGGGACCTGAGTCACCCTAACTAACCACAAACTGTTCCAGCTGCTACCATCTGGGAAATGGTACAGTAGCATAAAAGCCAGGACCAACAGGCTCCGGGAAAGCTTCTTCCATCAGGCTATCAGACTGATTAGTCATGTTGATACAATTGTATTTCTATGTTATATTGACCGTCCTGTTGTAAAGACTGTTTATTACAAATTATTATAAATTGTACTTTGCACATTTAGACGGAGACGTAACATAAAGATTTTTTACTCCTCATTATTGTGATGGATGTATGCAATAAAGTCAATTCAATTCGATCACCTGATGGCAAACTATTCGGAATGGGCATCATAAGACCATAAGACATAGGAGCAGAACTAGACCACTTAGCCCATCGAGTCAGCTTCACCATTCCATCATGGATGATCCCAGATCCCACTCAACACCACACATCTGCCTTCTCGCCATATCCTTTGATGCCCTGACTGATCAGGAAACGATGAATTTCCGCCTTAAGTATATCCACGGGCTTGGCCTCCACTGCAGTCTGTGGCACAGCATTCCACAGATTCACTACTCTCTCTCTAAAGAAAACTCCTTTGTTCTAAAAGGTCATCCCTCAATTTTGAGACTGTGTTCTGGATGCTTGCACCATAAGAAACATCCTCTGCACATCCACCCTATCTAGTCCCTTCAGTAGGTTTCAATGAAATCCCCCCCCCCCCCCCCCGCCCCCGCATTCTTCTAAATTCCAGTGAGTACAGGCCCAAAGCTGCCAAACGCTCCTCATATGTTAACCCCCTTATTCCCGGAATCATCCTCGTGAACCTCCTCTGGACTCTCTCCAGTGACAATACATCCTTTCTGAGAAAACGGGCCAAAAACTGTTGACAATACTCCAAGTGCAGCCTAACTAGTGATTTGTAAAGTCTCAACATTATCTCCTTGCTTTCATTTCTATTCCCCTTGAAATAACAGCCAACATTGCAATTGCCTTCTTTAACACAGACTCAACCTGTAAATTAACCTTTTAGGAATCTTGCATGAGGATTCCTAAGACTCTCTGCACCTCTGATGTTTGAACCTTCTCCCTATTTAGATAATAGTCCGCACTCTTGTTCCTTTTATCATACGCCTCCTTCTTGCCCTTCTGAATTTCTTAAGTACTGTATACTCCCGCGTCCCACTTGCCTATATCTGACCCATGCCTCCTTTTTCTTGATCAAAGCCTTGATATCCAAAGTTCCCTACTCTTGCCAAGCTCGCCCTTCACTCAATAAGGAACATGAACTCTCAGTATCTCACTTTTACCATAACTGAGTCTGAACATATCCTCTCCTCACATCCAAACACATACAACGATTCCCTGTCTCAGAATATTAGTTCTGTTATTAGACCAACTTATGCCTCTTTCTCACGTGTAAGCTGTTTGACTACGATGATGCCTATTTCACATTGAAGTTCCACTTGTCAGGAAACTGGACTGGACTTTTCTGTGTGCAACCTTCTGGGAGTCTTTCACATCAATCATCATTAACATTTCAAACCAATACAAGATTGCAAGACGAATGATCAGCATTAATCAGAGCAAACCCTGGACCAAGTCACCAATGGCAAATTTAAGTGCTGCATTGTTTCTGTTCAACAGCAGCAGATGAGTTCCATGTGTCTGAGTGTCTGATGCACCTTTTCACCACGGGGATCTCTGCTCTAATTATGATCCCTTGCCCTACAGTGGCTTGGGGTAATTTTGGATGTGGGAATGGGTGCGTGGGTGTGATTACTGGTCGTGGTGGGAGGAGACTGTGCAACCAGATGGAGCAAAAACACATGTCCTTCCTTCCACATGTATTCCTCATTCTCCCTCGCAGGCTTTTGTACAGTTGCTGCGGATGCCCTGCGGAGTGCACTTTAAGACTCTGACCCATTTCCCATGATCCCTAAGGGCAACGATGCAGCAGATGTGATCTCTGCAAGCAGTTGCCATGGGAATTGTGCCGGTCACATTTCAGTGCAACGAGACGTGAGAGAAAAATAAAATAATCCGCTCATTTTTAAAGGTAAGTTTCACCATTTTTTGCAGGGATTCCCCATCTACATGTCAGTGATACACACAGCAGCCACTGAGCATTTCATTTTTGAGAGATATCCAATTTATAAGTGTAGATTTTTATTTAAGTTGAAATCTTGCAGCTGAAAGATTTAAATTCAAGTAAATAAACAAGTCTGGAATAAAAATCTACAAGTGGCCATGAAACTGAGAGATTTTCATAAACTCACATCTAGTTTATTAAATTTCTTGCAAGAAGGTGAGCTACCCTTCTTAACTGGCCTAGCATATATTTGACTTTAAGCCCATAGCATTTTGGTCAATTTTCAACTGCCCTCTAGATGTCCTGGCAAAGCCAATCTGTTCAAGGGCAATCTGGGGTGGACATTAAATGATCGCCTTGCCAACAATTCCTACCTCCCACGAGAGATTATACAAACATGCATCTTCATTTGCAAACCAAGTGGGGCTGTTGACCAGAATCTCATACAGGCTCCATTTACATCCATTCAGTAGACTAAACCTTCCCATGAGAATTTTGTAAGGTCCTTGGCAACGTGCTAAATATCAAGTACCCAGTGAGAAGTTATAAGTTTAAGAGTACCATGAAAATTCATGAGATCATCTCATGCATTTTCATATTTTGTTGGAGTTCTTGCTGAGTGCCGCTTGGTTTGTGCATTACCAACAAAATGTTAAATGTTTTGTCATTTCTACAGAGACCCTTGAAATATCCAGTTTTGTCTTCTTTTAAAATGGAGCGCAAGACGAGGGCAACAGCAACAATTTACATTTATGTGGTGCATGTAATGGTGTAAAAGAGTCCCAAGGTGCTTCATTTCATGACATATGCCAGTGAAATTAAACCTGATTCTGATTCACACAAGCATTATCAAGCAAAATCTGACACTGCAAAACATGAAGAGGTGTCAGATCGAGCAACCAGATAATCTTCTTGCAACCATCATTTTAAGAGGCATCTTAAAAGAGAAACAGGGAGACCTAGGGGGAGAATTTGAAAATGTGGGTCTCATAACCATGAGATCTCAGAAGGTTTAATAGGTATAACTTTAAATGGTGAAAGGATAGAATTGATTTCCTTGCTTTGCTTTGGGAAGAGATTCAATAATATTGATGGGATTCTGACCTTGGATGTTATCTGTTTGTGTTCCCATATTTTCCATTTATCATCTGAGTTTTCCCTGACTACTCCAGTTCAAAGACGTACTTATAGTTGTGTTGGCTTCTGTAAGTCTTCCCTGGTGTGGAAGGGTTGCAGGAGAATCACAAAGTTTGATGGATATGTGTGAGAAGATGATCACAGAGGGAATGGGACTGATGCATTTGCTCTGAACACCAACAAAGACTCGATGAACCAAAAGTCTCTCTGTCAATGTCATAAGAAAAGACGAAATATTTAAAATAAATAAGAATGCTAATATCCTTATGAAGATGTGATGGTCTAGAAAGGTTTCACACATTTGGGAGAATCAAAGGGAAATCTTCCATACTTTATTAGTCTTGTTCTGTTTCATTTTAGGGAGATTATATTGATGTAGAAAGGAAAGGAAATGAGGGCAAGCAGAGAAACTTAACAGGAAGTGATAAGTGGTAATGTACCTGCCACCAGGAGAGTGGGCAAACATGATGGACTACCTGGTCTTGTTCTGTGATCATTTCTATACATTCAGTTTCCACCTTTGGTATATCTGAGGCAAACTCTGCTCGGATGTTGGAGGAATCTACACTCACTGTGTATCTTTAATCTCTGAACCATCTCAAGCATATATTCTTAACTGACAACTCAAGGTGATCCTGAGTAAGTTACTGTGTTGGAGTTACTATTTTCAGACGAGTTGTGAAAATAAAGTCTTGCCTGCTGTCTTGAGTGGATGCCACTGATTCCATGACTTTTATTTTAAACAAGAGCAGGGTTGTTTGTTCCACTGTCTAGCTCATATCTATCTGCTAGCAACAAAAAAACCAGATGGTCTGTGGAAGCTGCTCTGGATAAACTTGCTGTCACATTAGCAGAGTGACTGCAACTCCAAAGCATTCACTGGCAGTAAGCACTTGAACGTGTTGTGAGTTCTTTGAAAGATGCCTTGGACTTGGAAATTCCTTCTGCCTTTAAGCCAGTTATTCAGTGGAATTCCTCTTTCTACGGGTTTTAGGGAAAATGTAGGTATGAATGCACTTTTGTTTAAGGTGTGTCTTTGTGCAGGCTTGCTTTTATTTTTCAGGATGGTGAAATAAATGGGTTGGTCATGACAGAGGCCTGACATAGCTCACGATGAGTGGCTTGTCTGGACTTGCATGCAGTGGAAAAGGAGAAGAAATTGATAGCAGAACTGGCAAATAATTCATGTCCTGCCAGTCCTTTGAATTTCCCTGTAAATAGAGATATACAACATAGATGGGTATCTGTTCCTCATCACTCCTCTTCCCTTTCCTTTCCTTCATTTCTCTCCCTTCCCGTCCCTCCCCTTATTGTGGATTATTTTTCTTCCAACACAATGCCAGCCACGAAAGCCACCCCCCACCCAGGCGATTAGCCACTGTCTGTGATGACAGCAGTCGTGAGAAGGACTCTGCAGAGGCTCAATCCCCGTAAGGCAGCCAGGTCAGACAACACCCCAGGCTAAGTACTCAGGGAGTGTACACAAGCTCACGGACATCTTCCATCTTCACTCGTCCAGGCTACTGTGTCCACGTGCTTCAAATCAGCCACCATCACCCCTGTGCCAAAGAACTGTACACCTTCAGAGCGAAATGACTACCATCCGGAGGCACTGACACCCCTCATCATGAAGTGCTTTGAACAGCTGGTAATGGCACCTATCAAAGTCTCCATTGCTGCCAATCTAGACACTCACTGATATGCCTACCAACAGAAATGCTCTACGACAGATACCATAGCATCTGTCATGCACCTGGCCCTGACGCACCTAGAAAACAAGGACTCGTGTCAGTATGATGTTTCTAGATTTCACTTTGGCATTCAGCACTATTATCCCACAGACCTTGGTGAGCCTCCTCGGCCTAAATACACCACTCGGCAACTGGGTGTTGGACTTCCTGACCAACGGCCCACAGGTTTTCCTCCCCGTCATGCTCAACACCGGTGGCCCCCAGGGCTGTGTGCTGAGCCCCTTGCTGAACACTCTGCTCACACGTGACGACACAGCCAAGCACCCGAGCAATCGCAGTGTCAGGTTTGCCGATGACACCACAGTGGCGGGGCATCACCAGCAACGATGAGATGGCCTACAGAGAGGAGGTGGAAGAGCTCGAGGCTTGGTGCCGGGCAAATAACCTCTTCCTCAGTGTCAACAAGATAAATATGATTATCAACTTCAGGAGAAGTCGCCTTTGCATTTGGAGCACAGCAAGGGAAACTGCAAGCAGTTTCAAACTCTTGGGAGAGCACATCTCACACAACCTCTCGAGGTCCCAGAACACATCCTGCACAGTCAGGAAAGCTCACCAAAGCCTCTGCGTTCTGAAGAGGCTGAAGAGAGCTGGACTACGCACATCTATACTCACATCCTTCTTCAGAAGTGCAGTAGAGTTGCAGTGATGCGTCATTGCTTGGTACGGAAATTTCATTGCAGCAGAGAGGGAGGCTCAACCACGGGGAGTCAAAGCTGCTCAATGCATCACCGACACCAGCCTACCCACCACCAAGGGCCTGTGTACAGAAAGGTGCCGGAAGACAGACCAGCAATGTTATGAGGGATCCCACCCACCCTGCTCATGGACTGTTTGTCCCACTCCCATCGGAGAGGAGGCTATGTAGCATTCACGCCAGGACCACCAGACTCAACGTCAGTTACTTTCCCCAAGCAGTAAGGCTGATCAACAACTTCACCCACTAACCCACCACCACTACTTTATCATCTCCTGTCAGAGTCACCTTCTATACAGACACTCCTGTGCCCAGCATCACTTTAAGGACATTCAATCAATCTACATATAGACGCTATCTTATGTATTTATACTGTGGGTTTTTTTTGTTGTTGTGCTTTATCTTATTGTGTTTATTTTGTGATTCATCAGATCCAGAGTAACAATTATTTCATTCTCCTTTACACTCGTGTGCTGGAAACGACAATCTTGAATCTCTGCTCCTTCCCTTTGCTCATCTTCTCCCCCTTTTTCTTCCACCCCGACCACATCCCAAACCTTCCTCTACACATCGTCTTTCCCTATCACCTTCCTCCCAATCTGTCACCTTCCTCATCTCTCTCACCCAACTCATCTTCCCTCCCCAACAATTTCCTCCAGTTCCTTCCAATACTCCATCCAAATCTTCCTCTGTTTCCCTCCTCTTCCCTCCCCTGCCCCTCTTCCATTTCTCCCAGACATTCCCTTCCTTTTTCTCCCTCTCCTCTCTTCCCCTTTCTTCATTTGAGACGTCCAAGTACTCCAAGAAAGGCAAGAACCACAATCCACATTCACTAACAATCTGAAATTTTAAAATATACACTAGCTAAAGGCTTGGCAGGTCAGGCCGTCTCCAGGGACTGGGTAGCTTTATTGTCTTCCCTCCACAGATTCTGCCTGACCAGCAATTTCTGCCTTTAAACAGGGTGAGACTGTTCGCTCTCCCACAGTCAGCACAGACCACAGAAAAATTGGTCGAGCTAAGTACAGAATTGGACCAAAGTTGATGTTTTCCTAAGATTATTATAGTGAAAGTCAGACCAAGTGGAACGTCAATGATAATGCAATCCTTTCCCCTGTGGTAGTCTTCTTGATCCCTTTCAAATCTCCGGCTGAATACTACCCTGATGTCATACTGTCAAATAAAACACCTATGCTGCCTAGACCAAAGTTTTTATTTTAGAAAGAAAAATAAATTAGAAATGTCTTGCAGCAGAATTATTGAACCAATGAAGCAGCGTTAAGAAAAAACATATGGGAAATTTGATGGGTAAATACGTTCCTTACTTATTATCTAACACTGACTAAACACTACCTCAACATTCAGACAGTGTGACTAAACCAGTGCAATCTGTGGCACAGCTGCTTGTTTATTTTCAATGTCTATTACTGAACCATGGTGCATATTTTTAATTCTCCATCTATAATCAGTTTAAACAAGATGTTATATTTTTCATTTCATGCGGATGAGTTCGTCAAAATAGTTGGCCGCTGTAGCGGAATATAGTTTTCACTTTCCTCGCAAACGAAACCATTGCAGGTAGGGAGTGAGAAGGAAAGCTGCAGTCACATAGCACCTTCAAGGCCGGCCAGTTAAGCGCTTTTGAAATGTAGCCAGTTTTGTAATGTCAAAGAACAAACTGCCCAATAACTTTGCTGATACCCAAAGCCATGATTAATAGGAGAGCTATCAGAGGCCCTCATATATATGCTCGGAGAGCTCAACAGGTCACGCGGCATCAGCGAAAGAGGCACTCTCTGAAAGGTCATCGGCCCAGAAAATACATCATCATTGACATCATTTATGTAGCAGCTTCAATATGGTAAAACAGCTGAAGGCATTTCACAGAAATGCTATTAACTAAATTTCCTAATGAATCGCATGACAAGATATTGGAACAGGTGATTAAAAGCTTTGCATTGAGGTAGAGCTTAGACAACTTCTTAAGGGCATTTATAAAAACTTCTTTGATAACTTCAAAGCTTCCCAAAGCATTTTATGGACATTAATTTCTGACACAGCGGCCATTTTATCATTGCAAGCTCCCACAGGCTGTTAATGTATTTTAGAGCTGGTTGAGAGCTGCTTGCAAAATCAGAGAATTCTCTACTTTTTCAAAGTGTGCTACAGGATGGTTTTATGTTTATCTGATATCGCAGAAGGAGCATGCAGCTGAGAGACATGGAATCTATTCATCAAACACTCTACACTAAAGCACAGTCTGGATTACCTGGACAGATGTCAGGAGTTGAGCTTCAATCTTCTGAGCCACAGGTAGGGGAGCTTGGTGCAACGTCAAGGATTGGGGCCAATTGATGACTAGATGCCTGTCTGGAAATTAGTGAGGTGTCGAGCCAGTGGGCTTGGTGAGGGAGAGGTATGATCAATAGTTGCGGCTGTGATCAGTGTACAGCAGGTAATCAATGGAGGTGTGGCTGATCAGGGAGCATTGCTAGAAGGGCCATGTAATCAATGGACCTGACCTCTCTGTTGATTAGTGACAAACACAAGAGATTCTGCAGATACTGGAAATACAGATGAAGGGTCTCAGCCCACAACGCCAACTATGTTCCTCTCCACAGATGCTGCCTCCCCTGCTGAGTTCCTCCAGCATTTTGTGTATATTACTATTAGCTAGTAGGCAGGAGGGGAACAGGTGAGCTGGGTGTTGTAGGTTTAGGGAATGCAGGGCTGGCTCAGTGGGGTTCAGGGTTTGAAGTTCAGAAGGAAAGCTCTGTCGATACTTCAAAGGGGACCTATCTGAGTGAGGCTTCAAGTGGGAAGCTGAGAGCTGCTTAGACTGAAACAGACCTCACAGGGGCTCCGGAAGCCAGCTTCTGTGTAAATGATGTGTGGGCCACAAACGTTCATTTGAAACTGCGAATATGGAATCACACCATACGTTACCTGTCGATGGGCCACGCCTGTTAACGCTCCATATGTTAGTGTGTGGGATGTGCATGGAATGAAAGTCATATGGACTCAATGCAACATGCCCAAAGTATCCAATTCAAAATAATGTTTCATAGTGCATTGAAGTTAGATCATCTCGTGACTAAAAATATGGCATCATGCAACCAGATTTTTTGTTGCTGCAATGCGATCTCAGTAGAGTGTGCGCCAAATACAATAATGCAATGACATAATTCACTAAGATCCCACACACAGTGCTTGTACTCAAAACCATTATTCAATTGCTTTCTCTTTCCTTACACTCCATATCTGCACACCATAAAAGCCACACTGTAGGGCAACAGTACATCATGTTCTCTGCTATATACAGTATATCGCTACATCTTTTTTTTAAAAATACCTCCAGAGATAACATGAATTCACTGGATTCTGGTGATACCTCAGAATCTCATTGCATGGTGAACCTGCTTGAGAAATTAGTGCAATGGACGTGCACGTGTGTGGAAATCTTAAGATGTGTGCGGGTGAGAAGCAGTTGGAATGAGTTTTGCATGTGGAATTTTTTTAAACATAGGAGTATAGTATGTGTGTTTAGGCAGGGGACTGTGGTCATTGTATTTAATGTGGCTATTGTGTTTCAGTATCTGCTGCAGGGAAACGTGGGTAATGTGTGAGTGCATCATCAGGGCAGCGTGAGTGTGTACTGTGGATACAGCGCGGGTATACGCATAGCTGTTGTGTGAGAGCTGCAACAGTATTCATTGCAAATGCCAAAGCAACACGCACAAAATGCTGCAGGAACTCAGCAGGTCAGGCAGCATCTATGGGGTGAATAAGCAGTCGATGTTTTCGGCCAAGAAACCCCTCCCCCCTTTTCAGGATTGGAAGAGAAGCGGCAAGACCCCAGAATAAAATGTTGGGCGGGGGGGGGGGGTGGGGGGGATAGCTAGAAGGTGCTAGGTGAAGTCAGATGGGCAGGAAAGATAAAGGGCTGGAGAGGAAGGATTCTGATAGGAGAGGAGAGTGGACTAATAGGAGAAAGAGAAGGAGGAGGGGACCCAGGGGGAGGTGATAGGCAGGTGAGAAGATGTATGAGGCCAGAGTGGGGAAAAGAAGAGAGGTGGGAAAGGGAAACATTTTTTTTAATGGAAGGAAAAATCGATAATCATGCTAGCAGGTTGGAAACTACCCAGATGGAGTTTAAGACATTGCTCCTTCATCCTGAGGTTGACCTCATCTCAGAATGGGAATGGGAATTGGAATTAAAATATTTGGCCAGAGGGAAGTTCCATTTTTTGTGGATGGAGCGAAGGTGCTCGCCAAAATGGTCCCCCCGATTTACGACGGGTCTCACCAATGTAGAGGAGGCCAAATTGAAAGCACCATACACAATGGACAACCCCAGCATTCACGGGTGAAGTGTTACCTTACCTGCAAGGACTGTTTGGGGCCCGCATTGGAGGTGAAGGAGATGAATGGGCAGGTGTAGCTCTTTGGCTGCTTGTAGGGATAAGTGCCAGGAGGTGGATTAGTGGGGAGGGACAAATGGACAACGGGATCACAGAAGGAGCATTCCCTGCAGAAAGCGGAGAGATGGGGGGAGGTAGTAGGATTTCTTTGGAGATTTCTGAAGTTGCAGAGGGTGATTTGTTGGATGCAGAGGCTCATGGTGAAGTGGATAAGGACAAGAGGAACTATCATTGTTCAGGTGGCGGGAAGATGGGATGTGAGTGGATGTTTGGGAAATGGAGGAGATGTGGGTGAGGGCAGCACCAATGGTGGAGGAAGGGAAACCCCATCCTTTGAGGAAGGAGGACATCTCTAATGTCCCGGGAAGGAAAGCCTCATCCTGGGAGCAGATGCGGTGGAGATGAAGGAACTGATAAAATGTAATCGCATTTTTACAGGAGACAGGGTGAGAAGAGGTATAATCAAGATAACCACGGGAATCGGTAGGTTCATAAAGATGTCTGTCGACAGCTTGTCTCCTGAAATGGAGACAGAGAGATCGAGAAAGGGGAGAGATGTGTCATAAATGGACCAAGCGAACCTAAGGGCAGGACAGAAATTAAAGGCAAAGTTGATGAATCTGACGAGCTCAGCATGGGTGCATGAAGCAGCACCAATGCAAATGCACTGTAAATATCTTGTGTGCATGAAGGGGTGATGTGTGAGTGTGGGAACTGTGTAGTGTACATTTTGATTCTGTTGGAATGTGGGAACTGTGATTGTGGTTGCTATGTTTGTCGTTAATGAGCTTCAGAGTGGATTCACTGTTTGTGGTTTATGTTATGAGAGTGTGCCGTGAGTTTTGACTATAACACTGTCCTCATACCTGATCCAGGCACTAAAATATTCATTTTACACAAACTTAAAAGCAAAGGTAATTACATTAACGGTAATGTATGCAGCGAGGCTTCTTCCAATATCTGCTCACTTAACAGCAGCATTCAATTATCAAGTACTCTCTCCATTCTCAGTTCTGTGGGCGGGATAATGTGGAAAAGCATTGGAATACAATGGAACATTTGCATACTGCATAATTGGATATTTTGTGCATATCTTTTATTATGTTGAATTGGTACTAGTTGGGCAACGCAGACCTCTGAGGAAATTTAATGTAGATAAACAAATACATTCTGAATGTTTGGCTTCTGCACTGGAGCTGGGAATTTCAATATAAAAAGAGGCTCTCGGTATTGTATTATTTATCTACGGATAAATTAGAATTGCTTTTCTGCACTATAGTACAAGTTCCAGAAAGGGTTCTGCTGGCCTGGCCTAACAAATCATCGTGATTTATTGCAAAGTCATCCTAATTAAACAATAAAAGCTTGCTCCACAACCTCTCCCTTTCCTGCCTCGCAAGCCCTTCTCCCAGCACAGTGCCACTTTTCCATGCGGGTGCTTTAATTTCCCCTGCAGTCTGCGGTATAATATCAACTCAGCAATGTGTGGTGTAGCAGGCTTTTAATTTGTTGTCTGAGATTCCTTCCCCAGGACCCACAGTCCCCCGCATCCAGCACCAGCTTGAATGTCAAGTAACATCCATCCTTACACCTCGGCTAATGCACCCAAGGCATTTGTTGGGGGATGTGATACAGAATGACGCTCTTAACCTTTGGTTGCTGATACTAATCATATTAGGATATTCCTGCTTGGATTTCTAGACCTCAATGTTAGCAATGAGCTAGCAGCATGACTGGAGAGGAACAGGATGGGAAGTTGTCTGCATACAAAAAAAATTACACAAATCCAACCACATTTTTAGTCATTTAAATTTTTACGAACCAAATCTGGCCATTCACCTGGCCCCTGCTAAAGGCAGGAACCCCCAATTAAAAAGGGAAAGTCACGATTTAATGACACACTTAGCCAAGGCACTTGAATGTTATAGTAGGCTGTCGAGGCCATATTGCGGTCCGTGGTTATGATGGAAACAAATCCTTTTGTTGCAGCACTAATAAAAATCTGGGTGTTCCAGGGCTGACCAGTGACCTCCTGACTTTTGGCTGAAGTTTTATTAATTCAGTCTAGGCGAGCCTCTGCAGCACTACTGAGGAATTTTACTGTGTGTAAAATGGCTCTTGCTTTTACCTCCTTAACAAGTGTGTTCCTTCAAAACAGCCCATTCTTGTAACTTTACTGTGGACTTCATAAAAGGTAGCATTTTCTTCACTAAACAGTACCGTGACTCAGAAGACTCATTCTCCCTGCAATCTATTTCTCTTCTCCATTCTCCCAGGTGCTGACTTCTCCTGTTGTCATTTGCTATTTATACCATTAGCAGGAGTTCCTTCCCTTGCTAGGGGGCTAAGACCATTTGTAATATTGCTTCTGGCACTTGGAAGAGAAGAACATTTTATGTGCAGACAGGAAAGCACCCTCTTCTTCCATTTCTCCTGGCTATTAAGACTCTGTTCTCCCTGGGTACCACAATAGTCAACAGTACCATCAAGGGAGCTAATCACTGAATCATCTTCATTATTACATTTGATACAATCAGGTTCAACCAAAAAATGTCACATCCACTTTCCGATTTCTATTGATTCTATATTGCAGCATCAAACTACTGTTATTACATGCATATGGCTGCTTAAATGTCCAAAACAGGCAAGCCCTGAAACTGACACTGATTCTGTAAAAGGTAGAATATGGAAGGACAAGCAACACACACAAAAACCCTTCGGCAGGCCTCTGCCCGAAAAGTCGACTGTACTTGTTTCCATAGATACCGCCTGGCCTGCTGAGCTCCTCCGGCATTTTGTGTATGTCGCTTGGATTTCCAGCACCTGCAGATTTTGTCTTTATAAGGAAGAACAGGCTCTTTCATGTCTTCAGTACCCAAAGAGCTTGAAGACTTCTGATATACTTCTGAAATGTAAAACTGGAAATCAAGAAAGAGCACCCAGTATTGCTCAATGACGAAAATGTTGTATTCTATGATATTCTGAGTGACTATAAAAGGGAAGCCCAAGTCTAAACTAAAATGAAAACCACTTTCCTACCCCTTGCAAACTGAAATCCTTTTGTAAATCTCTGTGGCAAGTCGTGAATTCAGCATGAAAGTCAAAAATCCTGCAGATGCTGGAAATCTCAAGGAAGAACTGAAAATGCTTGAAATACCCAGCAGAATGCATCGGAAGAGAAACCGATTAAATTGTTTAGATCAAAGAACCTTTGTCAGAAGGAGAAAAAAAACCTAAATTGTTGAACTGCAGGGAAGAAGGGCAGGAGAGAGGAGATGTTTCTGATTGGACCATGGGGATAAGATGGGAACAAAACTATCTGGTCAATGAGTGAATGGAGGATCCTCCATCCCACTCTCAGTCTGAATCCCCCTGCATTATTCCAATGAGGTCCAACAGAGCCTGAGAAACAGCACCTAATCTCCTTTCTGGGCATTTTGCTGCCATTATATATTGAATTGTACAACTTCAGGTACTCAGATCTTTCTGTCTGTATCAGTCATCCATATTGGTTCAGCTAAGTTGTTGTTTTTTGTCTCCTGAATTGGAGAACATATCTAGTCAAACTTGCTGGGCACGTCTTTCTGCTTTGCATTTCAAACACCTCCATTCTGTTGTCTGTGTTGTTCAGTCAATGTTTTCACTTTCTAACTGACACCTTTCACTGGTTTTTTGAGTACTTTCTATTCTTTAATCATTGACTTAGCAATGTTACAAAGCGAACAAATCATTCATTAGGAAGGTTATTGGAAGGTATTCTGAAGGACCGGTTACATAAGTATTTGGATAGACATGGACTGATTAAGGATAGTCTGCATGGTTTTGTGAGTGGTGGGTCATGTCTAACCAATCTTATAGAGCTTTTCAAGGAAGTTACCAGGAAAGGGAATGAAGGCAAGGCAGTGAATGTTGTCTACATGGACTTTAGCAAGGGATTTGACAAGGTCCCACATGGGAGTTGGTCAAGAAGGTTCAGTCATTTGGCATTCAAGGTGAGGTAGTAAATTGAATTAGACACTAGCTTTGTGGGAGAAACCAAAGAGTGGTAGCAGATGGTTGCCTTGCTGACTGGAAGCCTGTGACTAGTGGTGTGCTGCAAGGATCAGTGCAGGGCCTGTTGTTGTCTGTCATCTAAGTCAACAATCTGGACGATAATGTGGTTAATTATTTCACCACATTATTTAATAATTGTGGATGATACCAAGGTTGAGGGCGTAGTGCACGGTAAGGAAAGCTATCTTGGCTTACAGAAGGTTCTGGGCCAACCAGAAAAAAGGGCTGAGAAATGGCAGATGGAATTTAATGCAGACAAATGTGAGTTGTTGCACTTCAGTAGGACAAACCAGGGTAGGTCTTTCTCAGTGAACAGTAGGGCATTGAGGAGTGGGGTAGAACAAAGGGATCTGGGAATACAAGCCTATAATTTATTGAAAGTTCTGGCACAGGTAAATAGGGCTGTAAAGAAAGCCTTTGTCACATTGGCCATAAATTAAAGTACTGAGTAGAGAAGATGGATGTTATGTTGATTTTGTATTGACATTGATTCAATACATTGACAATTGTATTGACAATTTGGAGTATTGTGTGCAGTTTTTGGTCACCTGCTTACAGGAAATATGTAAATAAGGTTTAAGTAGTACAGAGAAAACTTACAAGGATGTTGAGTTATAAGGAAAGATTGAATAGGTTAGGACTCTATTCCTTGGAACTTTGAAGATTGAGAGGAGGTATAGAAAGGAGGTATACAAAATTATGAGAGGTATAGAAAGGGTAAAGGCAAGCAGGCTTTTCCCACTGAGGTTGGACTACAACCAGAGGTCACAGGTTTAGTGAAAGGTGAAAAGTTTAAGGGGAACATGAGGGGAAACTTCTTCACTGAGAGGGCAGTGAGAGTGTAGAACAAGCTGCCAGCAGGTGGTGCAGGCAAGCTCGATTTCAATGTTTAAGTGAAGTTTGGATAGATACGTAGATGGTAGGGGTACGGAGAGCTATGGTCCCAGTGCAGGTCAATCAGACTAGACAGTTTAAATGGTTCAGCACTGACTAGATGGGCTGAAAGGCCTGTTTCTGTGCTGTACGTTTATATGACTCTAAAAGCACTGCAATTTTGGAAAAACTGAAGCAAAGCATTGACTTATCAGGATCTGAAAACAATTGCATTTTCTCCATCATTCACAGAAAGTGGCAGGACTGGCAATACCAAAATATTCTCAGGATGGTGGGGATAGCCAATGAATAGAGTGCCAGGCAAAGGAAGGCACTCAGACATTTGTTTTGATCAAACTACATCTCAAGTACGAAGCCCAATTTTACTCACTATGATAGAAAATAATAAAAACAAATAAAGTTGTGTTTATACAGACCCTTTCATCATCTCCAGATGTCCAAAAGAATTTACTTCTGAAGCACAACCACTGATGCAGTCAACACCGGAGGGAGTGGAGAAAAATGTCAGATTTTTCTGAAGTAACACTGAGGAGACCTTATTCCTGCAATTCTTGAAGATATTAAGAAATATAAGATGCAAATTACCAAAGACTAGACATGCTTTGGTGTGAGTAGGTGTCGGGGCATAGATACCAAAGCCTAGAGCGATTCTAAACTGGAAGAAAATAGATTGCAATTCACTGTCCAGGCTTGTTGTAGATCAATTGAAATGTGGACTTTGCATCCAATTTAGATTGTGGAGTTGACATGAAAGGAGTATGACTCACCAGCATTACAGAGTAGAATGTCATAATGGGCCAACATTTCGGCTGTCGACTGAATCGATTTCCTCTTGAAACCATCATATAACCTGGAATAAGATTAATGGTTTTCAAAATCAGTCAGAATTAATTATTACCTTTGATATGTCACCAATACAATGCCAGCTTACATTATTGACGAGACATTAATATAGAGAGAAAAAAAATCTCTATGTATTCAACAGGCCTGAGGAAAATGGTAAAGACGAGGCTGTAAATCAAAGGAAGTAGAAATGGGAATAGGGTGGCAAAAGTTTGAGGAAGTTAATGTGGGAATGAGACTGAGAAAAAGCAGGGAAGGAAGGAAGCTGCAAGGGCTTTAACAAAGGAGCTCCAAAGAAGAAGGTCTTGCTGAGTAGAAGAACAGCAACAGATGGTGGGGTAAGATACATTTGTGATTAAAACAGTTCAAATATTTAGTCTTTCATGTCCAAAAGAAAATGTTTATTTGTACAGAGTTAATGCTTAAAGTGCCCTGTCTCAGCATACACGCAATGGTATGCAGCAGGCCAAGGGTTAAAATGCAGATTTTCAAAATGTCTAAACATGTCAGCATTGACTTCCTCAAACTTTATTTGAACCTGCAGATATTTGTTCTCCCTGCCATTGCTTGTGAGACAGGAACCAAATGCATAAGTTTTGGGTGGTTCAAAAAAATTGCTACATTTAAGACCAAAGAGGCCAGTCACTTGGACGAAAGGGAAGTTGCTCTCATTTGTTGCCTGGGGGAAGTGCTATCCCATAGGTGACTGCAACAGCCAAACAGAAGCAGCATGTCAACGATAAGCCTATAGGATATCACCTGACTGTAAGTGCAGAAAATGGTTGGGTATCACCTGTAGCACATGGGGAGAAAAGGTGACAGGTTCACACGAGTGCAGCTATAAATCGCAAATAAAGCAATCTGTTGATCAATTATAACTTATCAGATATTTGATAAAAATATTAGGATTTGACAAAATCTAAAATTAGAAGACAGTATTCTGGGATTATGGGAAACAGGTAACATCTGTGTTGTTACTACCTAACAAGGATCCAAAACAATTGAATCATATTATAAAGTGATTTTGAATCACCGTTGAAAACCAAAGCGTTGTTTCACTCATCAGCCCAAAGTTTACTGGTCTAAAGTCCTCCACCAACAAAGGACTCCATACATTCTCGTCCTCAGATTCGCATCCCTCAATCATCTCTCCCCACCCTATCTCTATTACCACCGCCTGTCTGGAAGCTCGTTGTAATCTTCACACTCCTCCGGTTCTTTCTCCTTCTCCATTTCCTTCCCCCACTTCATCAGCCAGGGACCACCACTCATTGATGGTTTGCTCCCTTAGCCCTGATGACAGAACAGTGGCAGAAACATCTCCCTGCCACCCCCTGCAGCTTCCAATCGGGGCTGTCGGCCCCCCAATTTCTGCCCTTCCTCCTCAGCCACAGCCGAAAGCTGCCCTTTTCTGCCTCTTCAGCCAACTGTCTGCTGGCCCTCCTGAGCCTCGCCCCAGTCACTGCCCTATCACGGAGTAACCTTGTCATCGATGCACGATGAAAGCCCCGGCATCCTACCTGCACAGAGTGGATGATAGTCCTTTCACAGCGGAGTGCAATCCACTTCCTACTGTGTAGGACTCCTATCTCAGGGTGAATACCTGGGCAGTCAGCTTTTCAATGAAGCATTACATTGAGGTCCAATCTGACTTGAACATTACAAGGTGCTGGTGTGAAGAAGTGCAGGAGTGTTACCCCCTGTATCCTGGACATTAGTTCCACCTCCATCAACAACTCTTTGAGAAAACAGATTACCTGCTCATTAGTATATTCCTTTTTGTTTGTAGGAGCTTTCTGAGCACGAATTGCTTTTTGAGTTTCCTGCATTACAGCAGTGGTTATATTTAAGGTCCTCAATACTATTTAGAAGGTATGAGATAGGAGATCTCTTTTAGAAACAGGAAAACACCTACTTTCCGGTATCTGGCTCAGGCACGTGCTGCTGCTACTAGTCGAGTTAAAGGATAACACATGTTAGCTGTCCCTCTCTCATGGTGCCTGTTTTGCACCTGCCTTATCTGCAGGTGCTTTATCCTAGCACGGATACACTCAAAAACATCTATAGATGTACCGTGGAGAGCATTCTGACAGGCTGCATCCTGTCTGGTGTGGAGGGGTGGAGGGAGGGGGCTACTGCACAGGATCGAAAGAAGCTGCAGAAGGTTATAAATTTAGCTGGCCCCATCTTGGGTACTAGCCTACAAAGTACCCAGGACATCTTCAAGGAGCGGTGTCTCAGAAAGGCAGAAAGGCATTAAGGACCTCCAGCACCCAGGGCATGTCGATTTCTCACTGTTACCATCAGGAAGGAGGTACAGAAGCCTGAAGGCACACACTCAGCAATTCAGGCACAGCTTCTTCCTCTCTGCCATTCAATTCCCAAATAGACATTGAACCCTTGGACACTACCTCACTTTTTTTTAATATACAGTATTTCTGTTTTTTGCACAATTTTTAATCTATTCAATATACGTGTACTGTAATTGGTTTATTTATTTATTTATTATTATTATTATTTTATTTTGTTTTTTTCTTCTATATTACGTATTGCATTGAACTGCTGTTGCTAAGTTAACAAATTTCACGTCACATGCCGGTGATAATAAACCTGATTCTGATTCTGATTCTGGACTGACAGCCATTAAACATCCTCCAGTGTATTACCTAATTAACTTTTCTTGGTTTTTGTGCCTAGACTGTGAGAGTTAGCAGGTTGGTAGATGCGAAGTTAGTCAGCTCCATCAAAGGTACTAGCCTCCATAGTATCCAGGATATCTTCAAGGAACAGTGCCTGAGAAAGGCAGCGTCCATCATTAAGGACCCCACCATCCAAGACATGCACTCTTTTCATTGCTACCATCAGGAAAGAGGTACAGAAGCCTGAAGACACACACTCAGCAATTCAGAAACTGCTTCTCCCCTTCTGCCATCTGATTTCTAAATGGACAGTGAACCCATGAACACTGCCTCAATACTTTCTGTTTTTACACTATGTATTTGAATTTAACTATTTAATATACATATATACTTACTGTAATCCAGTTTTTTTCTATATTTATCATGTATTGCATTGTACTGCTGCAGCAAGGTTAACAAATTCCATGACATGTGCAGGTGATATTAAACCTGATTCTGATTTTATTTAACAGCAAACTTGATCATGCTTCAATATCTATACATGTGCACTTCTGGTTGAAATTAAAATGTGGCTTTACTCATACCTGAGCTTGGGGATGATGAGTTCTATGCAGGTATGAATCAGAGCCGGGTCTTCAGTTATCAGTATGACTAGACCATCTATTAAGTTATTAATGGCAAGGCTACCCAATAACTACTATAGCCCTGTATTCCGCTGTACATTGCAAAGGTAGTTGGGTGGTTGGGTGTCGTTGCTGATCTCAACTCTAAAATGAACTTGTGATTCTACATTATGTTCAAATCAGAGAGAGGGTAATGGGGGAGGAGGAGGAAATGAACAGAGCACATTAGAATGAGGAAAAGGGATGGGCAGTGTGGGTGAGGAGGGAAGGAAAGCGATGAGAGAACATTGTATGAGAGAAGAAAGAGCGACATGGTGGGAGAAAAGAGAAAAGAAGACTAAGAGAAAATGAACAGCAAACAAGGTTTGTTTAAATCTTTACCTATGCAGGAAAACAAAGGAATTCCTTCTTCCCAGCACTTTTTCCCGGGGTGGGAACAGACAATACAAGAGGATATACTTTTGAGGTGATTGGAGAAAAGCACTGGGGGATGTCAGGGGTATATAGAGTGGTAAATGCATGGTTGGTGGTGACAGAAACAGATGAATTAGGGATATTCACTGTAAGAGACTGTTAGATAGGCACATGGATGAAGGGAAAATGGAGAGCTCTGTGCGAGGGAAGGGTTAGATTGATCTTGCCGTAGGTTAAAAACGTCAACCCAACATCATGGCCCAAAGAGTCTGAACTATGATGTACTGTCCCATGTTCTATATTCCAAATTCAAGATAGATGACCAAGTTATGAAGATACATTTTTAATTTGTCTCAACCACCCAGCAGCGGCTTAAATTTATAGATAGCAAAATGGAATATTGATATTGATGCTGAATATTGACGGTGATCCATAATAGAAGAAAAAGTATAATTCATCATAACTGTATTAGATGACCAGCAGCTTTACAAAACATCTTACATGGAATTTCAGACCTTGATAGCTGAACGGAGGCCAACCAGAGGCAGAATGGTGAAATACTGAGAAGGCCGAGAGGCTATGAAAGTGAGTTACAGAGTGAGGGGAAATTACACTGTTGGGATGAGGTCTGAAGTTGTGGATTTCAGCTGCAGATAAACTGGGGCAGATGGGATCTGATGATTATGGAAGCATATATCATATGGACATGTGGTGAAAATCCAATGTTAGAATCAAATAAAACATCAAAGTCACAAACAAGTCAATTATGAGTTTTATAAGAGCAAATCTGAAACAGTGGCATCAATGAAACCTGATTGGAGGGACTCAAGCAATCACCTTTTGGTTGGCAAGATGAATATGAATTAATAATATGTTCCTTCCCTTTGGCAAGGAAATGAAGGTAGAAGATGGAGTGACTGGAGTACATTTTCAGTGCTCAATATTTGGTTTATATGAAGAAAGCAGTGATGCTGGAAGATTTGAAGGCAAGAGATTACATAAATGTTATCCTGAGGTGAGATGCCACTGGGTGTTCCTATCCTTTCTACCTTCCGCTCCTGTTCTATACATTACATCTTCAATAATTTCCCTTTCTCTATTAATGCTGCAATTTTTATTGCTCAGCACAGGATATTTTCCTCACTTCATTGCAATATGAATTATAATTTTCTTGTCAAACTCGACAGGCATAAGTGTTTGTGGCTCCTTCGAAATGGGGAATGTAATCAAAACCTAAGCAGAAGCAATCACAGCAAATAAGGGCAGAATTATTTAACAGTCATTTTTATTACAAAGTGCTTTGCATTGAATGTTTGTCTGAGGCAATTGCATGCCAATGACACCTAAAATCCTTTAAGATCACTCTTCGGCTAGTAGGCTAAAAGTAACAAGGTCAAGGATATGTCAAAAATATTTCCCTCCCTTCCTCCTTTAAAACTTCTTTGTACTCTTTGCGGTTTGATAACATCTTTCCTACAGACGGTTGACCAAAACTGAACACAGTATTTCAGGGCTTATCTCATGGAAGTCTTGTACAACTCCACCATGACCTACCAAGTTCTATTATTCAATGCCCTGACTGATGGTAATGTAGTTAAAAACATAATGCACACATCAAAGAATTAAGAAGAAACAGGCCAGGGATAGAGAAGGATATCTGTGATTTATATGACTTACACCAAGACCTTTCAAACAAAGCTACCTTTAAATCGACATTGGCAGACACCAAGTTAGTAACGTCACTCAAGAGTGGTCACAAAATGCTGGTGTGTGAAATGAAAACCGGGCTGCCCTTTGAATGTTTGATTGGAGCTTGCTGTTAGGTGAACTTTTGCTCTTAAGCACGATACACCTGAGGGAAAACGCTGCATGCTCACACACGGTGGCGGGTGGGGTGTCTGTTTACTTTCCTCGGACCAACATTCATCAGCTCAATGGAGAGAAATTTCAAACAAAGGAAAGTGAAGCAGCTTGAAAGAAGATTTTGTTGACTTTTGCAGGCTCTCCAAACAGTCACACAGCTCTCTACAGCTTTCAGTGCTGTTGGCTGTCATATTTTGATATTACAACATGTCATACAGCTCCCATTGTCAATCTCTGTTGAAAACTTTCTTCAAAGGCCACACAGTGAGGTGTAAGTAGAGAGTTACTCTATCTATTTTCGTCCTCTCGTAGTAGAGAGCTACTCTATCTATTTTCATTCTTCTTGTACGTGAGTTTTGCCACATGCAGGTAACCTCAGATTCCATTTGTGCAATTAAGGTTTGCTACAACCGCATGTAAGTGCATTGTGGTTTATTTAGGAGACATCCTTTTGCTTCCTTTAGAATTTTATTGCACAGACACATTGGGCTGAACAATGCCTCTGTGCTGCATCACTCTTGGATTCAATGATGGTACTTGGTCTTACAATGGTACCATTAAACACGATATAATATGAGCATAGACTAAAAAGAAGCATAAAACTGAACTGTAATATAGTTCATTGGTATATAAATTGAATAGTCAGCATGGACTCTATGAATGGAAAGGCTGAATGATTCTATGACCTTATGAAGAAATTGGTGAGGGCAAGTGTGGGCTTCTTACAGACAGAGACTGGAGATTTTATAACAGGGAGCAAGGAAATGGCAGAGGACTTAAGTGATTACTTCAGCGACACACACAAAATGCTGCAGGAACTCAGCAGGCCAGGCAGCATCTATGGAAATGAATAAAGAGTCAACGTTTCTGGCCAAGACCCTTCTTCAGGACAGGAGAGGAAGGGTGAAGACACCAGAATAAAGAAGTTGGGGGAGGGGAAGGAGGATCACTGGAAGGTGATAGGTGAAGTCAGGAGGTAGGAAAGGTAAAGGGCTGGAGAGGAAGGAATCTGATAGGAGTAGACAGTGGACCACAGGAGAAAGGGAAGGAGGAGGAGACCAAGGTGGAGACGATAGGCAGGTGAGAAGAGGCCAGAGTGGGGAATAGAAGAAGAGGGGAGGGTGAGCGATTTTTTTAAACTTTTGGTCTTAAGCACAATACACCTGAGTGAAAATGCTGCATGCTCACACACAGTGGCGGGTGGGGTGTCTGTTTACTTTCCTAGAAGAAGAAATCGATATTCATGCCAACAGATTAGAAGCTTCTCAGACAGAATATAAAGTGGTTCTCCTCCACCCTGAGGGTGGCCTCACATTGGCGCAAGAAGAAGCCAAGGACAACATGTCGGAATGGAAATGGGAATTGGAATTAAAATGTTTAGGCATCGCTTAGTTCTGCTTTTGCCCGGATGGAGTGCAGGTGCTCGACACAGCCATCCCCAATTTATGACGGGTCTCACCAATGTAGAGGAAGCCGCATCAGTTCAACGTCTGCCTTCATGAAAGAAGACACACAAAAACTGCCAGATATATTGGATAACATTATCTCATGGGAATGAGGAACTGAAAGAATTAAGTAATAGTCAAAAAATAGCACGAGAGAGTTGGTGAGGTTTAAAGCTCATAAATCACAAGGACAATGATATTTTCAAAGAGTCTTGAAAGAGGTGACTCTGTTTTTGATCTTTTAGATTCTAGAATTGTTCCAGTGGGCTGAAGGACAACAAATGTGACCCACTATAAAGGAGGAAAGGAGAAAATAAGAGCCCTTTGTCAGTGGAAGGGAAAATGGTTGCACCCTAAAGAAGGATGTGATACAGTAACAACCTCTTGGGAGAAAAAAATAAAATTGAGTAGAACCATCCTGGAATTATGATTGGAAAATTATATTTGACTAATTTGTTGGAGGCTGAGGATGTGTTTAGTGGAATAGTTTGCAAATGTCATTCCACTCTTTAAGGACGGAGGGAGACAAAAGTCAGAGAATTATAGGCCAATTTAGTGTGGATTTGGTGGTTGATAAGATGGTGGAGTCCATTATTAAAGGTCAGTATTTGGAGTACTTAAAGGTACATGATAAAATAGGCTGAAGTCAGCATGGTTTCCTTAAAGGGGAATCTTGCCTGACAGATCTGTTGGAATTCTTTGAGGGATTAACAGACAAGATGGACAAAAGAGAATCAGTGGATGTTGTTTATTTGGACTTCAAGAAGGCCTTTGAAAAGATTCCACAAATGAAACTGCTAAACAAGATAACAGCCCATGGTATTACAGGAAACAAACTAGCATGGATAGAAGATTGGCTGACTGGCATGAGGCAAAGATTAGGAATAAAGGGGGTGTATTCCAATTGGCTGCTGGTCAGTGTTGGGACTGCTTCTTTTTTCATTATATCTGAAGGATCTGGGTGACAGAATTGTTGGCTTTGTGGCCAAGTTTGCAGATGCCACAAAGATAGGTGGAGATGCAGGAAATTTTGAACAACCAGGGAATCTGCAGAAGGACTTAGCCACATAGGAGAATGGGCGAAGAAGTTGCAGGTGGAATACGGTGTAGGGAAGTGTACAATAGAGTCACACACCTTGGCAGAAGGAGTATAAGTGCAGACTATTTTCTACACAGGTTGCAAATTCAGAAATCGTGGTGCAATGTGTTTTGGAAGTCCTAGTGAAGAATTCCCTAACGGTTAACTTTCAGGTTGAGTCAGTGATAAGGAAGGCAAATGTAATGTTAGCATTCATTTCAAGAGGACTAGAATATCATAACAAGGATATAATGCTAAAAATAAAAACACAAAATGCTGGCAGAACTCAGCAGGCCAGACAGCATCTATGGGAGGAGGTAGTGACGACATTTCGGGCCAAAAGGATATAATGCTGAAGCTTTATAAGGCGTTAGTCAGCCCACATTTGGAGTATTGGGAACAGTTTGAGCCCCTAATCTATGAAAGGATGTACTGTCATTGGAGAGGATCTGGAGGAGGTTCATGAGAATGTCCTGGGAATGACAGGGTTAACGCATGAGGAATGTTTGATGGCTTTGGGCCTGTACTTGCTGGAGTTAGAAGAATCAGGAGGGATCTCATTGAAACCAATCTCAATTGAGTGAGCATGAAGAGGATGTTTTCTATAGTGGGTGAGTCCAGGACCAGGGGGCACAGGTTCAGAACACAAGGACATCCCATTAGAACAGAGATGAGGAGCAATTTCTTTAGCCAAATGATGGTGAATTGGGGGAATTCATTGCTACAGTCAGCTGTGGAGGCCAAATCATTGGGTATGCTTAAAGCAGAAGTTGATAGATACTTGATTAGGAAGGGTGGCAAAGGTTACAGGGAGAAGACAGCAGAATGGGGTTGAGAGGGATAGCAAAGCAGCCATGATAGAATGGTGGAGAAGATTCATTGGCCGAATAGCCTAATTCTGCTCCTATGTCTTATAGTTATGGTCTTATAAAGGAGAAATATGATGTATTTGAATTTTCAGAAGATATACAAAAATTCTTGCACAGGAGGTTGATCCACAAGATTAGACCTGGCAGTAAATCCTGAGCTGGATAGGAATTGGGTACGGCAGAGATCGGTGCTTGGGGCCCAGCATTGGGCAATTTAAATCAGCAACTAGGTTGAAAAGACTGAATGTCATGTTTCCAAGTTTACAGATAATACAAAACCAGGTAGGACTGTAAATGTGGAGAAGGATATAAAGTGGCTTTAAGGACATGTGGACAAGCTGACTGAGTGGCCAGGGACATAGCATATGGAGGAAAATACGAAAAAATGTGACATTAGTGAAAATACACATCACTAAAGAGCAGAGTACTTGTTAAATCTTGACAGACTAGGTAGTGTTGATGCTTAAAGAGATCTAGGTGTACTTGTGCACAGATTACCGAATCCAATATGCAGATTAATCAAGCAACTAAGAGGGCAAATATTATGTTAACCATTATTACAAGAGGATATGAATATATAATAATGAGAATAAGGAAGACTTAAAACAATTGTACAGGGGCTAGATAAAAACATACCTACAGAATTGTGTGCAGTTTTTGTTCCTGCCATGCTTATTCTGGGTACTCTCCCAGCTCTTGATATAGCAGAGTAATCTTTCTGTACATGGCACAAAAACCTGTTGCTCTTCCTTGCAGACTTTTTTTGTACCTTTTGCAGTGTGGCTTCTTCTGAAATATTTCACGACGAGCCAAAGTAGACTAGCCGACAAGGTTAATTATCCTGTAATCTCCACATGACGTGGCAACTGCGCCAATTGCTGTCTGTAGCCTCAGCACCTGTCCATATCACTCAAGCAGGTTTTGTAATTTACTGAGGTAACTGCTCCCACTTCTTCAGTCAACTATGAAGGAAGGCAGTGGAGGTGATGATTTATGGTCCTGTACTTTTAAGCATTTGTTCTATTTTCCACTGAATAACCTCCAATGACTAAAACCAATTAAGCCATAAACTAGCAAGTTAATCTGCGGGATGGCCTGGCAGGGCTCATAAAGTCGGTAAACATCACACTCCACTTGAAGAAACAAGAGAATGCAGATTCTGGAACCTGGAGCAAGAAGTAAAGTGCTGGAAGAATACTGCAGGTCAGGCAGCATCTGTGGAGGCAAAAGGACTGTCAGTATTTCAGGCCGGGATCCTGTATCGGTTGCGAGGAGGGGTCTTAACCAGGATCCCCTTTGCTTCCACAGGTACTGCTTGATCCACTGAATTCTTCAAATAATGTATTTTTTGCATCACACAGGACTTAATAGATCATTGTGCATTTCTGCTTAGCATTATTACTTAGTAAAGCAAATAAATGATTACTACTGTGGCAAACAAGTTGTTCTCTTTATCAGGGTTCTGAGCCTGATGTAAGTTATCGAAGCTACAAATTCCTTTCCATGCTGTGGGTTGTATAACTTAAACAGCCTCTTAATCCTTCTGTATTATCTGATGGTTTACTGATATTGAATGAGCTTTGAAACCCCACACTTTTGTCATATACCAGGTGGCTAAGTTATTCATATGATTTACGACAGAGATAGGACTCCAGTTCCAGAAATCCAAGCTGGAATTCTTTGTGGTCAGTGAAGTAAAGCAATTTAAACAGCCTGATTAGTATTACAAAGCTTAGCACTGGTTCTGCATGAGGATCTGAGCATGACTGTTTGGATTAGTTTCTGCATGTGTTTGAACTGTGTGTGGGTGCCCGTGTGTGCCTGTATCTGTTTTAAATTCACCAAATCTGCCCTTTTAGTTCTGGCACACGATTAAAGCTAGCATGCTCCAGTGCGAAGTATATTTATTTTTGATCCACCCCCATCCAAGTATTCTCCTTCTCTCTAGACTCATGGGTTATCAGTTCCTGTTCATGCTGCATTTTGGTGGGGAGTGGACAGAGTGCAGAACAGGACAGGAGGACTGAAGAGAGCAACAAGTGGAGATCGTGGTGGTGAAAGGGAGGAAGAACAGATGGGAGAGGTGGAGAATTCTGTGGAGGAGTGAGGAATGGAGCAGTGGGCAAGTGTCAACTGGTGAGGGTGATAGGCCAGTGGAAGGGCATAGTGATACACCTCTATCCAATCACACTGACTGCTCAATTATATGACTCCTGGGTGCAAAGAGTGGGATCAGTCCTGTTGCTTCTTAAAGGGGAGGTGGCTTGCTGATTGATGGTAAGTGGATAAGGGCATTGATACAATCAAATACCTTGAGGGAAATAGGAAAAACAGGCAAAAAGTCATATACCTCTGAACTTACTAAATGATGGAATAGGCTTGAGGATTGAATGGTGTTCTCACACTCTGTGGTGAACTAGATATACCTGTCTGGACTGCTCCTGTGGCTCCTCCCACAGACCCCTGCTGACTGCTCCTGTGGCTCCTCCCACAGACCCCTGTATAAAGGCATCTGTGGCCTGTTGCTCTGCCTCATTCCCCAGGATGTAGTGTTGTTCATTCTTCCAGTCAATGAAAGCCGATACCTCGCTTCTTACGTCTCAGCGTGAGTTATTGATGGTGCATCACACTCTGAAGTACACCAGCAGCCCTCTACTACTCACCCGCCATCCATAATTTGTTGTGTCAGACCCAATGTCCCTTTAAACGTCATCTGTTTGCTTTTAGGTTCCAGAGTGAATATCAGGATTGGAGTTTGCTGAGTAATTTTTCCTTCCTTGCTGGGTTGTTGTGACAAAGCAATGCCCTGGTTGAGCGGATCCACTCAGATTCCTGTTTGAATCTGAGACATTCCACGTCAATGTTAAACCATCCTAGAATTCTTGTAGCTTGTAAACCTAAAATTCAGAACAATAGGATTTGAATTCAGCATGGGCTGAAATATGCAGTAAAACTGTATTGTGGAGCCGACTCAATGACCAAATGGCCTAATTAGACTCATACATCTTACTGTCTAAAACGGATATTTGACACAAGGTTCTCCAACGTGGTTTTAAACCCCTCCACAATTTCACCTCATATCTGATGCCTGCCACCAAGAAACTAGATCATATGGTGGTGCTAATTTCAATGCCATGGATTCAAAAAATTGGTTTTATCCAAATTAAGTTGTATATATGTGGCGCGTGGCCAAGTGGCTAAGGCGTTGGACTAGCAATCTGAAGGTCGTGAGTTCGTGCCCCAGCCGAGGTAGCGTGTTGAGTCCATGAGCAAGGCACTTAACCACACATTGCTCCAATCCACCCAGCTGAAAATGGGTACTGGCAAAATGCTGCGGGTTATCCTCGCGATAGACTGGCGTCCTATCCGGGAGGGGGAGTCTCGTACTCTCAGTTGCTTCATGCCATGGAAACTGACATAAACACTGGCCTGATGAGCCTATAAGGCTCGGGATAGACTTTAACTTTTCAAATCCAAACACTGCAATTGCCATGGAACAGCCTCAAGGGTACTAGGAACCCAGTGTGCTATGTTCTTGCTTTGCATTTAACTTAAAGGAATACTTTCCTGACATCGGGATACATGAAAGGGCAACCTTTGAACTTACTGAAGGATGGTTAAAGTCTACAGAAGTACAACTACAAAGGAGTGCTTGCTGAAGTATTTAATAGCTGAGCTATTCGTTTGATGGTGACACTGCATCACCACAAAGCCTCAGAATAATCATTGTATGTGACTGAGGAAGAGTCTAGAGCCATGGGTGAGGAGACACATTAATGTCTATTTGGGAAGATCCATGTCACAGAGAGTTTTCAGAGACACCACATCAAACCTGGGCCCATCTAATGACCATTACTCTGGGTAAAAACATCCACCCCTACCCTCTTTTACTCTCTTTCTGTCCCCATACTTATGTCGCTACATCTTGAATACTCCAGGTGCCTCTGCTTCCACTACTAGCCCTGGCAGTACACTCCAGGCCGTAACCACTCACTATGTAACAGCACTTCTTCTCACATCTCTTTTGATTATTGTTCCAGTCACCTCCATTCCCTGCCCCTGCATTTTTGACCCCTCTGCCAATGTGAATAGATTTTCTCTATCTACCCAGTCTTTGAGCATTTTGTTTACTTTCATCAGATCTCTTCACAGTATTCTCTTTTCAAAGAAACACAACCCTAACTTCTCCAGTCTATGCTGAATAACCAAAGTTCATCACTCTAGGAATTGTTTAGTAAATCTCTTTTGTACCATCTCCAAATCTTTCACAAGTCCCCCAAAGTATTATATGGAGAAATGGATATAATATTCCAGCTGTTGCCGAACTATTATCCTTGCCTTTGTATTCTGTTAATAAAATCCATGTTTCCAAACATGTTTTTAAACCATTTTCTCAACCTGCCAAACCACTTTCAATGAACTAGGTACATTTACTGCCAGATTTTTCTGTTAATATGCCCTTTTAGAAATATGACCACTAATCTTTTCCTGGTAATTCTTGCCATTTCTCTGCATTGACTGTCACCTGCCACCTCTCCCCCCATTGCAACAACTTGTCTGTATCTTCATGGAGTCTACATGAAGCCATGAAATGTGGTGCAAATTTGGAAACGGTGCCTTTGCACTTAAGTCCAAATTATTAGGAGAAGCAGCAGTCTTTGCACCAACCCTATGGTACCTCCAGTGTACACTTCACTCCTGTCTCATAAACAACCCTTCACTATTGCCCTCTCTTTGTTGTTACCCATATTACTACTCTTCTTTCTATTCCATGGCCCCTAAAAACACAAGAACTCAAGAAAGTAGGAGCAATATTAGGCTACCCACCCCTCCATTCAGTATTATAATGGATCAACTATGCTGGTCTCAAATACTCATCAGTGCCAGGTTCCCATAGCGCTCGATTCTTTGAACCTTTAGGTATTTATCCATCCCCACTTTAAATGTTTCTAATGATCTGACTGCCACCACACTTGCAAGCAGTTACCTTGCATTACCCTCAGCTATCATGACAAGCCCACTGTGTGGCACATCATTAAGTGCCTTTTGGAAGTCCAAACATATTAATTCAACAATACTTTTCTCATCAGTGCCTGTTATCTATATCTAAAATAGTATTGTAAATATGATGCAATTTGTCTTCAACAAATACATGCAGCCTTGCTTTAATCTTCTTGTAAATGCAGGTACAGGGGTCCCCTGCTTCACGAATGTTCACTTTACACCACTTTGCTTTTACAAGAGACCTACATTAGTAACCTGTTTTCACATTACAAAGAGGGTTTTCGCTTTTATGAAAATTTTTCCCATATAAATTAATGGTTCTTGGCTTTACGTCATTTTGGCTTAAGAAAGGTTTCATAGGAACGCTCTACCTTTGTAAAGCAGGGGACACCTGGTTAACTGCTAATTCTCAAATCCCCTGCTCTACCTGGTTTACTTACCAACGTGAGGCTAAGTACAGATCCAATGTCATATTTAAATTTGCTGATGACGTCACTGACAGCAGCTGAACCAAAGATAGCAACAAATCAGAATATAGGAGGGAGACCGAGAACCTGGCTGAGGGGTGCCACAACAGCAACCTCTCAGGAAGACCAAGGAGCTGGTTATTGACTTCAGGAGGAGGAAACTGGAGATCCATGAGCCAGTCCTCATCGGGGGTCAGAGGTGGAGAGGGTCGAGCACGTAAGTGATGAATAAAGCAAGGCAGCGCCTCTACTTTCTTAGAAGTTTGTGAAAGATTTGGCATGTCATCTAAAACTTCGACAAACCTCTTTAGATGTGTGGTGGAAAGTATACTGGCTAGTTGCATCACGGCCTGGTAAGGAAACACCGATACCCTTGAATAGAAAAGCCTACAAAAAGTAGTGGATACGGCCCAGTCCATAATGGGTAAAGTCCTCCCCACTATTGAGAACATCTACACAGAGTGCTATCGCAGGAAATCAGCATCCATCATCAAGAACCCCCCACCATCCAGGCCATGCTCTCTCCTCGCAGCTGCCACCAGGAAGAAGGTACAAGAGCCTGAAGACTCACACCACCAGGTTCAGGAACAGTTATTACCCCTCAACCATCAGGCTCTTGAACCAGAGGGGATAACTTCACTCTCCCCGTTACTGAACTGTTCCCACAAACTCGGGCGCTCACTTTCAACAACTCTTCCTCTCACGTTCTCGATATTTATTGCTTACTTATTATTATTATTACTTTTTTCTTTTATATTTGCACAGCCTGCTGTCCTTTGTACGTTAGTTGTTTGTCTGTCCTGGTAGGTGCAGTCTTTCATTGATTCTATTCTGTTTCTGTGAATGCCAGCAAGATAATGAGTCTCGAGGTTGTATATGGTGACATGTGTGTACGTCGATAATAACTTTGAACTGTCATTCTTTGTATGGTCTCCTTTCTATCTGACTGAGAAGCACATTTGGTACTGTGAAAAGTAATGTAAATATCACATGCCTACCCCAGGATGGGATTTGAGAAGGAGTAAGAGAGGGACAATCACCCCAACCCCAATCCTAAAAGTAAGGTGACGGGCCTTTCTAATTGTCCAGCACACCAGACCCCTCAAAGAGAGTGCAAAGGAATCAAAGGCTGGTTGATAAGTATTATGACAGAGAAACGTTGCAGGGTTACAGGGATGTAAGTAAAGACAGAATGAGACTGAGATCCACAGCCTGGAGCTGGCATGGGCCTGATGAGTCAACTGACTTCCTTCTCTGTTGAAATAAGGAAATAAGTAAGTAAACTTTATCCCACGCCCTGGTATGAAAAGCTTGCTCCACAGCTAGGAAGCACAAAATGAATATAAACATGCTACATATTATTATGCACTCTAGTATGGTGACACATCCTTCAGTCCACAGAGCCATCCAAAAGAGGATGTGATCTCAGGGCATTTACGTAAAGGTTTTGCCTTACATGTCTCTTCATAATCCTTGATTACATGAAGTGATTTCTCGTGATAACAAATCCACCTCTCTTTCTGTGAATCCATTACTCTGATCAAAATTTCGATGTCTTTTGCTGTTTTCTTTCTATTGTGGTCCAGAACATTGAGCACGTGAGAAGCTGAGCTTTGCCGCTTCCTCCTTTTCTCCCATTTTCTCTTCTTCCTGGAACGTTGTTTCTCTCACCCAGGGGTTCCCAACCTTTTGTATGCCATGGAGCCTTACCATTAACCGGGAGATCCGTGAACCCCAGGCTCGAACCCAACACAACAAATATGAAATCTGGTGCTTACAGATGTTGGAATGTTAATTCTGTCAAGAAGGTGGTGCCATTGAACATACAGATGTCCTCGAGGCAGAGACAGGCTGCAAAAAAATCTTTGTACAAAGTCCAAACATATCTGCAGTAGAGGCTACAGCTGTGAACGAAATGGTACTTCTATTTCATTTTTCATAGCTTCAGGGAATTCTGAAGTGCTTTATAGCCAATGAAGTACTTTGGGAATATAATCATAGCGTTATGTGGAACAGAAAGTAGGCCATTTATGCACCTCAACTCCACAAACACAACAATGATAAATGATTAAAACTATACACTTTGAGGTTTGTTTAGAGGGTATAGATTGGCCAAGAACAAAAAGAAGTGTTTATTTGCTGTTATTTGAAATAATGACACAAGATCTTTTACATTCCACTGAAAGAGCTGGCGAAGTCTCGGTTTAATATCTCATCCACAGGATGGCATCTCCAATAGTGCAGCACTCCTTCCGCTTTGGTTAAAATACTAAACACAGACTAGACCATAAATCATACTGTGCCCTTGTGTTCTACGGGCCTTACTTCTACGCTGACCAAAGGTTTCAGCCAGATTTCAGTCTTTATCTCTGACCACTGAGGAAATTAAGGTTTGAGATAACATTTCAACACACTTTTGTTTGTCTTATGCGTGATTATTTAGACTCTTCTTTCTTGCTTCCAAACTGTTTGTTAGTACCATTAGGGATACAGATGAAGGGCAACGACCACAATCTTGATCCTGAATTGAAGACTAGATTCATTTTAAAGCTAAGCAGCCACTCGGGCTGGTGGTAGTTATTATGAGTTACTCAGTAATCTTTCACCGTGTTCCACTTTACGAACAATAGCTCATTCATTTCAATGCAATCACTGTCTATATCGCTGTCACTTTTTAAGAACAGTAAGTGCTCCCTATGTTTTGACCCTAACCGTACCGATCTTTCAGTACTCCACAGACTGATTTTCCTTCCTTCTCTTCCTGAACTCAAGGAGCCTTCTAAAGACCCAAGAACATTAAAGGTTTGCTGCCTTTCATTCTGAGTCTACACTATGAGGTCTGATCCATTTAGGGGTTAACACTCCAAGGGCTGGATCATCTTTATCTTAAATCCAGTTATTAGACTGGACCTGCCACTCTTCATTTGGTGCTCTGGATAAGAAGATGCTATACTATAATTTTCAATGAAGTCACAATCAGCCTGGTCTACTTTATTGATGAGTTCAAGCAGAGCATTGTGGATATGATGCTGCATACTGGGGTTTGTGTATGCCAACAATGGTAAAGGGATAACAGTCGGAATCAGATTTAATATCATTGGCATACATCTGTTGTTTTGCAGCAGTACAGTGCAATACATTATAATAAAAGCTAAAAATTATAATATATATAATTAAATTAAATAAGTAGAGTGAAATGAAAGGAATGTGAAACCAGTTAGAATGCTCTCCATGGTGTCTCTGTAGAAATTTGCGAGTATCTTTCGTGACATTTCTCCTCAAACTCCTAATGAAAAATAGCCACTGTCATTCCATCTTTGTAATTGCATCGATATGTTGGGCCCAGGACAGATCTTCAGAGGTGTTGACGCCCAGGAACTTGAAACTGTTCACCCTTTCCACTTTCGATCCCTCAATGAGGACTGGTGTGTGTTCCCTCGACTTGCCCTTCCTGAAGTCCACAACAAATTCCTTGGTCTTACTGACAAGGTTGTTGCTGTGACGCCGCTCGCCCAGCTGATCTTTCTCGCTCTCATTTGCCTTCCTGTCACCATCTGAAGTTCTGCCAACAATAGTTGTGTCATTGGCAAACTTATAGGTGGCATTGGAGCTGTGCCTAGCTACAAAATTGTGGGTCTAGAGAGAGTAAAGCAGTACCTAAGACACATCCTTCAGCTGCATCAGTGTTGACTGTCAGGGAGGAAGAGATGTTATTTCCGATCCACACTGACTGTGGCCTCCCAGTGAAAAAGTCAAGGATCCAGTTGCAGAGACAGATACGAGGCCCAGGACTTGGAGCTTGTTGATTACAACTGACGGTATTATTGTGTTGAACGCTGAGCTGTAATCAATAAACAGAAGCTTGACATAGGTATTGCTATTGTCCAGGTGATCCAAGGCTAAGTAAAGAACCAAAGAGATTGTATCTACTGTAGACCTATTGTAGTGATAGCAAGTCGCAGCAGATCCAGCTGCTTGCTTGGGCAAGATTTGATTCTGGCCATGACCAACCTCTCAAAGCACTTCATCACAGTTGATGTGAGTGCCATTGGGTGATAGTCATTGGGGCAGCTCACTCTGTTCTTCGTGAGCACTGGTATGATTGTTACCCTTTTGAAGCAGGTAGGAACCTCCGACAGTAGCAGTGTGATATTGAAGATGTCCTTAAACACTCCCGCCAGTTGGTTGGCACAGGTTTTCAGAGCCCTACCAGGTACATCATCAAGGCCTGATGCCTTGTAGGGGTTCACCCTTTTGAAAGACGTTCTAACATCAACCTCCTAGAGGGACATCACCGGATCTCCCTTTCAAAGCACACATAAAGGGTACTGAGCGCATCCAGGAGCGAAGCATTGTAGCGATTTGTGATGTTAAGTTTCGCTTTGTAGGAAGTAAAAGCTTGCGGATCTTGCCGAAGATGACATGCATCCAGTTCCATCAATCGTGATGGTTAGCAGTGTTAGAAGCGTTAAGAGAGAAACCGAGGAAACCTAGGTTTAACAGAGGCCCAAGATCTCCTCATGGGTCCTCATTCTATCAAGTAAAACTAAAATTAAAAATTAAAAGTAAATCTCTTCACCCATTAATAACAATCAGCCCTTCAGTTGCCCAGGACTAGGCAAGGGATTTCCATTTTAAACAGCTCAATAACTGGACATTTCTCTTCCCTTTTAAAGCACCTCTTCCATGAAATTTTTGGTCACAATTTCTGACATCCCTCTGTTCCTTTTAATACACAGTTTTAGTCTAGTTACCTCTCAGTAATATGCGGGACATTCTCCATGTTATTAATGCAAAATCAATGCACTTTTCGTTGTTTAATAAAAACGTTATAACTTGAATATGTTTAATACTGATTCCCACCTGACGGGATTGAAAATATAGTCTTACATTCCAGAGTGTGAAATTTAAAGCCAGCTTGGTGGGTGGCCTGTTGTGGGTCTTGTTCCCAGCTCGAATGAGTTTATCCTTTAAGTGCACCCACTGGCTAAAGACAGCATTAGAGACCTCTCATTCTTGAACTGCTTTTGTACAAATCGAATAGCAAAGGAAACTGCTAGTTAAAAACCTCTCCTGTTAAAAGAAAACAGGGAAGAAAGAATTTACCAAATCTATACAGCGTATCCTCAGGACAGAGCGAAGTGCTTTACCGCTGAAGGATTAATGCTGAAGTGCAGACACTGTTGTTTTCTGGGCAAACTCAATAGCCAGTTTGGATGAAGCAAGCTCTCACAACAGAAGATGAATGAACAGATAAGCTGTTTTTGCTGGGGAAGGCTGAATATAGCCAGGGTCTGCAAGAACCCTCTGCCCTTCAGGGGAATAGGGTAACAGGGAAACAAGACTAAACCATTATGCCCTTAACCATTTATTTAGATCAATACTGCGGTGTATCTTAAATCTATTTGACAAACATTAATCACTCAAATTCACCTCAATTTTTAAAAAATCAATCTCCAGCACAACTATTTAGTGGATTTGTTCTGTATTTCCCCCCTTCTATGTACACAATCTTCCTGACAACACTTCTATACTGCCTAGATATTGTTTCAAATGTATTGCTGGTGTCCTGGTTTTCTCCACCTGAATAAATAGTTTCCTTCATTATTTAGCTCACTCATTTATATGTTATCCTAACCCCTCAGTCGAATTAGCACTTAATTTTCGATCCACGAGGGGATTTCCCATTTAGACATGTAAAATCTCAATATTAGTCCCACCCAAAGGTGAAAACTAGTATAATACATTATCCTCTTTTGATTAAAGCATCAATAGCATCAATAATGACCCTCAATGTGTTAGAGCTGTATATATCATGTATTCAATCTGCCTTCCTAACTTACCCATTTTACCCACTGAATCATTCTGATAAGTTTATGCTATACTCCAATCCATCATTTCTAAGAAGAGATACAACTCATTCCGAAGTAGAGCCTTCCAGATTCAAGATTTGGAAGTCAAGATTCTAGATTCAAGTTTGTTTAGTGTAAGTGTAAAGGAAAGCAAAATGATTGTTACTCTGGATTTGATGCAACACACAAAAAAAAACACAATAAGATAAAAAACACAATAAATATAAATACGTACGATAGCTTATATACATAGACTGGTTACATGTCCATAAAGTTACACAAAGCACAGGAGTGTCTCTACATAAGGTGACGCTGACAGGCAATGTTAGCGTAGTGTTGGTGCTGGATGTGGTGGGGTGGGTTAGTGGGTGAAGTTGTTGATCAGCCTTACTACTTGGGGAAAGTAACTGGTTTTGAGTCTGGTGGTCCTTGCATGGATAGTACAACTCCTGATGGGAGTTGGATAAACAGTCCAGGAGCAAGGTGGGTGGGGTCCTTCATGATGTTACTGGCCCTTTTCCAGCAGCTTTCTGTATATACGTATGTCCTTGATGGCTGGTAGGCTGGTGCCAGTGATGTGCTGGGTACAGTTTTGATGACCAGTTGTAGAGCGTTCTGATCTGCCGCAGCGCAGTTTTCATACCATGCAGTGATACAGATGGCTGGTGGACTTTGGAGAGATTGACAATTAAAAAGAAGAGCTTTCCCATGACAGCACAGTCAGCAGTAAAATCCCAGGAAACATGCTTGTGATCTTCCAAGTTTCATTGAGGGCGGCTTAAATCGTCACTGCATGGAGTTGCTTGGGAAATTACTATCCATGGGAAAAGTTGGGTTCCCAAAGGGTCCATTAATCACCTCCAACTCTAAACACTGAAGTGTTTCAACTTCCAATAGCATTGGTTTCATGGTCCACCAAAAGAAAAAAGAGGCTTAGACTATGGGCCTCATTCCATAGGCTTGATTATTCAGTAAAAAAAAATTGATTAGAAAAAATATCAAAATGTATATAGATGTTCCTTAAAAGCCAGTATAGGAAATAAATGGATATTACATAGAATGGGGTACGGTCACTCAGAGTGAACTGGAATCAGAATTAGAATCAGATTTATTACTGACATATGTTGTGAGATTTGTATTTTTGCAGCAGCAGTACAGTGCAAGACATAAAAATTCCTATAAGTTACAAAATAATTAAATAGCGCAGAGGACAAATAACGAGGTAGTGTTCATGAGTCCATGGATCGGTCAGAAATTTGAAGGTCAGGGGGAAGAAACTGTTCTTATAATGTTGAGTGTGGGTCTTCAGACTCTTGTACCTCCACAAATCTTCTTACCTTTATGTGCACTGTCAGAAAATATTAGATTTCACTTTATTATTTTAAAGCCACCTTTCAATATCTGCCGATTACAGATATGAAAATTATTGGCAAGTGTGTGCAGGTGTAATTACTCTAATTAAGTAGATTTATAGACTTATGGATTGGTGATTGTTGTTGCTAGGAACCCTCCTTTGAGTTTGGCCACCTATGAAGACCTACCTTGTGTCCCCGGGTCAGAAGAAATCAATGGGAAAGTCACAGTCATGTGAAAAAAATGATCCAGAATTGCCTAAACTTGTAGTTTAATGGTTAAGTTGCTGAACCAGTTCCTTGACACCTGAACTATTTATCTTCCATCGTAAATTCAAATCCACCAGAGCAGCAAGGGAATTTAAACTCGTGAAACTAATTAAGACACAAATTTCAATACATGAATGAAAAGTAACTACCGAATTGACATAGAAATGGGTTTGAAAATCTGTCATCTTCAGCCAATCTGACCTACTTGTGAGCCAAATCTATCAATGTGATTGGCTTTGAGCTGCTTTCTGAATTGGTCTGGCAAGCCCCTCGTTTCAGCACAGAGAAATTAATTTGGAGATTAGCTAAGCCAGTAATGTCCCTACTCCTTGAACAAGTAAATTAATCAAATGATGGTGATGCCTCATTAACGAAGCCACACCTGGTGAAGAAATTCTGTTTTTAATTTATTCATTCACAGGGTATGGATATGCTGACATTTTTGATGTTTTTTAATGATCCTGAATAAAATGTTTATTGGGGTACATATTAGGTAGGCCAAGATTCAGGATCCCCTCAATATTAATCACCAAACTTCTAAACTTGGAGTTCTGTACATCCCTCTGCAACTGGATTCTCAAGTTCCCCATCAGGAAACCAGACCCAGTACAGTAAGGGATAACATCTTCTTGCTACCAATCAAAACAGGCACCTCTCAGGGATGCATGCACAGCCCACCACTCTACTCTCCCCACACGCATGACTGTGCGGTTAAGCACAGCTCAAATACCATCAATAAATTCACCAACACCAGCACTGTTGCCAGCAGAATCTTAGGTGGCGATAAGGAGGTAGGCAGGAGTGAACTAGATCAGCAGGTTGAGAGGCGTCACAATGACAACCTTGCACTCAAAGTCAGCAAGACCAGGGAACTGCTGTTTGACTTCAGGAAGGAGAATCAAGAAGACACACCAGTCCTCACTGATGGGTCAGCAGTGGAAAAGTAAGTTCCTGGGTGTTAACATCTCAGAGGCATAGGCCCATCATACTGATGCAATTATGAAGAGGACACGCAATTATGAAGTAGGTCAACTTCATTAGGAGTTTGAGAAGATTTGGTATGTCACCAAAGACTCTTCCAAATTTCCGATATGTTGGGACCAGGTTAGATTCTCAGAGAGCAAATGTTTTACTGAACCAGATGAACTTCTATGAGAACACAAGTAGTTTCATGGTCACCAGATATACTAAGGTCATTACTCAGAGTAGAACTGTACCATTCCAGCTGAGAAGATTCCAAGCTTCGTCCACAGTTTTTGCTGTTAACTGGTTCACCAAGAACTGGGTAGAGCACAAAGACAGGGAGAAGCATAGATTACATTAATGGAAGTTAAAGCAATGAGCAACTACCTACTTCCCGGATCCTTTGCTCAGGTGGCACCTTATTTGAACGTGTCTATAGCACAATATCCGGATCTTGCAGTGCACCAGGCTGCAACTAATGCACGGAAAATATTCCAGACATATATATTACTCATAAGAATTGGTAAGTGAATAGCAACCTGTAAATTATATATTTACCAATAAAATGTATGTTTAGAGTATTCAGGTTACCATTCAATCGCCCCTTCTTGATTTTGGGAAGGGTGTTAGTCATTAAGTGAGAGGATCTCTCATGCATCTCTCTGATGCATGAGGCTCGTAACCTCCTGAGATTCAGCAGTCACCGAAACCATCTCCTGCTTTATTTGGAAATGAAAGGGAAATATTTCTGCAGTGGCACACTGCTCCCAGGGGATACTATTGAGATAAGCAACAACTCCTGCTGGAAGACACTCAATTCTTTTTTAAGAACACCCTTTTGTCTGGCTTAAAGTTTCTGGTCTTCATGTCTATAGACCTGTACTTAACGAACATTGTAGTCTGACAAGTTCCAGCAGAAAGGATTGGACGTTGAGGGCGTGCTGTGTTGGGGCCAGAACCATTGTAAGACTTGCAGGTTTTCCCCAGCATATTCTCAGACAGTGTTGGTTCTTGACACAAGCAACACATTTCAATGAATGTTTCAATGCATCTGTGACTAAGAATAAATCTAGTCTAATGTGTTGATTGACCACTGAAACTCGGAGCAGTTGCCACAGAGGATTAATGGGCAAAGACAAAAATTAAAAGACCTCTCCCCAGTGCACACTGAGGGGCACTGTGATATTAAACCCCTGCAAAGTTTGTTGGAGAGTAGGTTAAGGAAATAACTTATGTCATGCCGAGGCAAACCAAATATTGCAATGAATAGCAACCTGTGAATGTATTGAATTATATATTTACCAATTCTTATGAATAAAATATATGTTTAAAATATTTTCCATGGCCATGAGTTGCAGCCTGGTGCGTTGCAAGATCCAGATTGAGTTTCGCAAGCTTATTCAAATAAAATGCCACCCAGGCAAGGGAGATTTAGGGAGAAGCTGGCCATTCATTGTTGATCTCACTAAGATTCCTTTGTACAAAAGACATGAGTAGATGGAGACCACATGAAACATTCTGAAGTTAATTAGGTTGCTTGTATGTCTGAAATGTATGAAAGTATTGGTTATAAACCTTTTGGCTTCATTTCTTTATTATTTCAATGGAAATCCTCTAAATTAAGGGACCCCAACCTTTTTTATGCCATGGAACCCTACCATTAACCAAGCAGTCCATGTACCCGGTTGGGAAACCCTGCTTTTGAAATCCTTTCTCCTGAAACACCAGCCAACTGAATTCAAAGGTCAGCTGAAGAGGCAGCCAGTCAGGACTGAGGCCTATATAAACACAAGCCCTCCCGGAGAGAAACACCGGCAACTGCACGCTGAGGGTGTCGCGACTGGTGATGAAATGTCTGCAGGCTAGTTACCAGGCGCGGTGATCACCACAACATCAAGCACAAGGCACCTCCAGCAAATGATCTGTATCCTCAAGCAAGTCATTGACAGAGGAGAACATTTCTTTAGTGATGTATATTTTGTTGATTGGAGTATTGATCTGTTGTGGCTATTGACAGGATGTGTAACATGTATGTATTAATTTACTCTTCCAATTGCATAGGAAGTCAAGTGGAATTAGGGTAATCAGCAGTTGAAATGACACATGCTGAATGCAGTAATAACAATACAAGAGAATTAATTTCAAACAAGAGAAAATCTGCAGATGCTGGAAATCCAAGCAACACACACAAAATGCTGGAGGAGCTCAGCAGGCCAGGCAGCATCTATGGGAACGAGGACAGTTGACGTTTCGGGCCGAGACCCTTCATCCTGACGACGGATACTGAGTTCCTCCAGCATTTTGAATGCTTAACAGAATTAATTTGATCAGGTGGTTGGGATGACCAGTACATTTTATTAGCGCCGTGGCTTGGAGGTGAATGAACTTTGTGGGGCTTCAGCATTCACACGAAAGCATGGCTGGAATCTTCGGCCATCTTTTTGTGCAGGTTAGCAGCAGTGTAACGGAGAGAGTAGTAAAAATTTGTTTTGATCTGCTCTCAGCGACATCTGTGCAGAAGAAACCAACCTGCTGGCATAAACATGGATTTCTCGAACTTCCAGCAATTTGTCTCCTCTCCCCCATCTCGCTTTTCCCATTCCCCATTCTGTCTACCCTCTCTTCTCTTCGCCTCCTCCTTGCCTTTCTCCCATAGTCCTCTCTCCTCTCCTATCAGATTCCTTCTTTTTTAGCCCTTTACCTCCCAGCTTCTTACTTCATCACCCCTCCCCCACCCACCTACCTTCCCCCTCACCTGCTCTCACCTTTCACCTGCCAATTCGTACTCCTTCCCCTCACCCCTCCCACCCACTTTCTTATTCCAGCTTCTTCCCAGTCCTGATGCAGGGTGTCAACCTGAAACTTCAACTGTTTGCTCCTCTCCATAGCTTCTGCCTGACCTGTTGAGAGCCTCCAACATTAGTACGAACAAGGAACATAGAAATTTACAGCACATTACAGGCCCTTCGGCCCACAATGTTCTGCCGACCATGTTACCTGCTCTAGAGACTGCCTAGAATTTCCCTAGTACATAGCCCTCTATTTTCCTAAGCTCCATGTACCTATCTAAAAGACTCTTAAAAGGTCCTATTGTATCCGCTTCCACCACCACCAGCAGTACATTCCATGCACCCACCACTCGCTGTGTGAAAAATTTACCCTTGACATCCCCTCGGAAGCTATTCCCAAGTACCTTAAAACTATACCCCCTCACGTTAGTCACTTCAGCCCTGGGAAAAAGCCTCTGGCTAGCCACACGATCAATGCCCCTCATCATCTTATACACCTCTATCAGGTCACCTCTCATCCTCCGTTACTCCAAGGAGAAAAGAGCAAGTTCACTCAACATATTCTCATAAGGTACGCCCTCCAATCCAGGCAACATCCTTGTAAATCTCCTCTGCACTCTCTGTGTTGATAAGAACCAAAGGTTCTTTTGAAGTTGGGTCTCGAGCCTCTTCTGAATGACTCCTGCCAACTGCTGACACAGGGCTACTTGAAGCAGCTCTTCACTTTCCTTCGGATCAGTACATCCCACTGGGGGAGGCAAGTGAGAGGGATGGACCACAGAGTCAAAGCACAACACGCTGATTTAGGTGTACGATCAAGAATAGGGAGGAGCCCTTAAGCAAGCACAAAGCTTCTCAATAGCACAACAAAGGAAAACAAGGCAATGTTTAAACTGGCTGCATTTCAGTATCAGGGAGAGTGTTCTGGCAGTTTTAGGAGTGAGACTTGTTTTGGTCTGCCGTGTAAGAGCTGACAGTGCCAGCGGTCTTGTCAACACTCGGTGACAGATCGAGCTTAAAGGTTAGATTAGCTTTATATGTCACATGTACATTGAAGCGACCGAGCATACTGCAGGCTGCAAATTCCAATCAGTTCTCTTCCATTTTTGCAAATTATGGTTCTTTCCCTGAAACCTTACCAGCATTTCTCTGAAGCTGGTCTGGTAGAAGCAGGTAGTTGCATTGCCCATGGCCAGGCTCCTCATGCTGGCCGTGAGTGATTCGTGTCTCTGAGTGACTGGACTGGCATTACTGCTCATCGGCAGAGTGGGTGTGGTCCTCCCTGAGGTGTGCAGGCGGGGGAGAATGAGGTGAGGGATCCTATGCCCTGCTCCCATTATGTCTGCTAGATCCATGGCTGTCTTCAGTAGCTCATACCTTCACCCAGGCATTCTGCAGACCCGCTGCTGGCCTCCCCGCTCACCCGTAAAATCCGACGCCACAGCCATTCCATGCAGGACTCAGACTGGATCTAAAATGACAACGGTGGTCAAGTCCTTTAGCCCCCCCAAAGGGTCCTGGAACCAACACTGAGATGGCTTTCAAAGCAGCTGTGTCCACTGTAATACGGTGGTTCCAAATTTCCCTCAAAAGCACTTCCTATAGTTTAATTGCAGTATTACCTAGTCTAGTTCCACCCACCAGATGACTAAGACCAGCAGCTGGGTTCTTGCCAGTACGGTGCTGTTTCCATGACCCTGGCTCCCCCACTGGGATTGTACTCTGCCCTACTTCTCACTTCCCAGTGCCCTGTTGGGATCCTGTTTCAAGATGCTCTTAATACCAGGACCCCATCCTCACAGATGTTGCCACAGCCAGCTCCTTTCTCCCTGCTAGGGTGCCATTCTGTCTCCTCGCTTCCTTTGGCAAGACCCCCCCTCTCCTGCTGCCACCAACTCTGGGCTTTGCATCCCAAGTTGTCACCTTTCATCCATTACTCCTCAAGGCCCTGCTCCCCTTGGTGCACTTCTGAGTCTTCATCCATTCTAGTGAACTTCCAGGCCTCCGCTGCGGCCTACTGCGGGACTGAAAAGGGTTTGAACCAGGGAAAGGGAGTCGGGATTTTCCGTGAATAGTGAACAGTTTTGGCAGAGGGAGCTGGGCCCATGGCTCTTGAAGTATCTTATAATTACAACAACACAGAATGAGGCCATTCAGCCCATCAGATCCATGCTAGCTCACAGGCTAGCAATCCTATTGCTCCCATTCCTCCTCTCCTTATTTCCCTTTACTCTTTCATCAGTTCCTCCTTCATTCTGTTAGTTATTAAATTACACTGTGGTAATGTGCAATTGACAATTAATTTAACAACATATCACTAGGGTATAGGAAAAAACGGGAGCACCCGAAGGAAACCTAAGCAGTTACACCAGCCGAAGTCAGAACCGAACCTGAGGCCTTGCACTATGATGCTTAGAGTATTTACTTTAGAGGATGAAAACCTAGAAAATAACGCAAGCTTTCTGACTGCTCCGAAATGAGATAACATTTGTTGCTCGATTAAAAGCAATGTTTGTGCTAGAAAATTAGGAGTGACTGATTCAGTTAAAACAGCAAGCTGCTCCCAGTAATTAATCTCAGAGGTGCTGTGAGGCCCACTTTAAAGGATGCAGTTTGCTTAGCTCTGCAAAGATCTGGAAGCTCATTGCGTTCGAATTACAAGAAGGAAAGCCCGACAGAGATCAATTTTGAGAAACCTTTATTAGCATAAGGAATATACATTACACCAGCGATCTTCAAAACTACTTTGCAGAGTCGTTTAAATTTCTTTTCTGCTGAGAACGGGTAATTGTGGAGTGTCAAGCAAGCAGAAATGTGTAACCAATACCAAACAGTAATTTTAAAAGTATCTGGAAATGGAGCCAAATAAAATAAAAGAAAACAAAACTTAGATTACCTGACCCCAGGTGAGGTGAGGAGCTGCAGAAGTGCAGTTCTCTATTATAGCGTAGTGGAAGAGCACAGCAGGTTAGCAGCAAGGAATCTGTTTTGGTGATTTTAATAGATACTGACAGCCAGAATAATCAAATGAATCCTCTGCTTGATTTGGATAATGGAATTGAAGGCTTTGTGGCAAAGTTTGTGGATGATACGAAGATAGGTGGAGGGGTAGTTAATGCTGAGGAAGCAATGTGATTACAGCAGGACTTAGACAAATTGGAAGAATGGGCAATGAAGTGGCAGATGGAATACAGTGTTGGGAAATGTATGACAATTCATTTTCGTAAAAAGAAAAATAGTGCGGACCATTATCTAAATGGGGAGAAGGTTCAAGCATCAGAGGTGCAGAGGGACTTTGGAGTCCTCGTGCAAGACTCCCAGGAGGTTAATTTACAGGATGAGACTGTGGTAAAGAAGGCAGATGCAAGGTTGGCATTTATTTCAAGGGGAATAGATTATAAAAGCAATGAGATAATGCTGAGATTTTATAAGACACTAGTCAGGCTGCACTGAGAGTATTGTCAAGTTATGGGCTCCATGTCTCAGAAAGGATGTGTTGTTATTGGAGAGAGTCCAGAGGAGGATGATTCCAGGAATGAAGGGGTTAACACACGAGGCGTGTTTGGCAGCTTGGGGCCTGTACTCACTGGAATTTAGAGGAATGCGGGGGGATCTCATTGAAACCTACTGCATGTTGAAAGGACTAGATAGGGGATGTGAGGGGATGTTCCCTCTGGTGAGGGTATCCAGAACTAGAGGGTATAGCCTCAAAATTGAGAGGTGACCTTTTAGAATGGCGGTAAGGAGGAATTTTTTTTTTAGCCAGAGAGTAGTAAATCTGTGGAATGCACTGCCATAGACTCCAGTGGAGGCCAAATCCATGGATATACTTAAGGTAGAAATTTGTAGTTTCCTGATTGGTCAGCTTATCAAAGGTTATGGCGAGAAGCCAGGTGTATGGGGTTGAGTAGGATCCTGGATCAGCCATGATGGAATGGCGAAGCAGACTTGATGGGCTGAATGGCCTAATTCTGCTCCTATGTCTTATGGTCTAATAGTCATGTCTTTGAAACTCAGTCTTGGGGTCTTTTCTGTCCATCTGAGGGAGCATCTGGAGTTTTATGTTTGCATCTTCCCTCAGGACTGTAAGGGAGAGTTGGCCAAGAATCTGCAGTGCAATCGAACCTGCAACTTTTCGACAGCCGTTAATGAAAACCTCACGAAAGTATTACCATTTCCCATACGTTAGGTGCATTTAGTGATGTTTATGTTACCAGTTTATCCAAAGACTAGACAGCGTTCTGGTAAACGGTCACGTCCTGGTGTTTGCATTGCGTGCTACAGTAATCAGCATCTCCGGTGGAAGAGAGAATGAGTCAAAGCTTCTCACTGATAATCAAAGTGCAACGTCCCCTGCAGGGAGGGTGCTAAAGTGATTGACAGGCAAAAATCAGGACCAGAATCAGCTGATCCACTGGTAAGTGAGTAGCGAGGCAGCAGAAGAGAGCTGGCATGCAGGCCACCACAGTTCAAAAAGAAGTGAAACCCTCCATGTGAGATGTGAGAACAACCAATGAGAGAAAAAGGAATTGTGAAGAAAGCCAATAAGGAGCTGAAATAAAAATAAAACCTAGAAGACGAGAGGAGAGTTTCTGCGAACAGATCCCATAAGTAGTTGAAAAAAGCCTGCAGAAACCTTTTAAGCACAATGATTAATTCAAAGCTCTCACACAGTATGTGTGGATCCCTGTCACTGGACTACCCGTAGAGCTGGCAGATTAAACGAGTCTGCTGCATTTATATCGGTGGGGTGTTTGCTGCGGTGCCGAGGCTGTGAACTGCTTTGCCAGCTGTCGTTCCTGTGAGTTTCACAACGTTTACACCCTGCTAAGATGATGAACTGAGAGTGAGGCCCGGGCCTACTCCGGCTACTTGCTCTTTCTTTTTTTTTAAATTGGGTTCTTCGGGTTTCTTGCTTTGTGGCTGCCTGTGAGCAAACAAATCGCAAGGTGTATAATTTATACATTCTTCGATAATAAATGTACTTTGAATCTTTGATATTGCACAGGAGCTGTGATAACATGTTTTATAGGGGAGTATGAGATCACTGAACATTTCACAATCTTAGACCATATAATCATGAACTGAGGTAGGAATGGTATAATAAGAAAAGCCAGAAAAGCTTTTCTACGTTCTTAGGTCTGGGTGTCGCAGACAAGTCTAGCATTTGTTTCCCATCACTAGTTTCCTTTGTGACATTCTGATGGAAGAGCTACACAAGCCAAGGACGTTCTCGGTTTGATCTCTAGTTTGTGACAAGCTCACTAAGCAATGCAATTTTGTGGTGGATATCTTAATGTTAACTTTAAAATCCTTAGAATAGAGAGGATAAGATAAACCAAGGCTTGTGACCTTCATCCATTGCTGAGATAAATAGTATTTAAACAGTATCCATTATCATTCTATAGTACCTGGAGGTACATTGTAAAAACCAGTTAGAACTATGACATGGGAAGTATTTATTTTCACTGACAACCCCTACCCCCTCCCAGCTCACTCATCCAAATTTCCCAAAGGAATGTTTTTAGGAGGTCCTTCATGGAGATTGGGAGTGGAGTCCGTTGGAAGCCAGGACAAGTGCCTCCCCTTTCCAGACACTGATAAGTGAGCCGATAGGACCTTCACAAGTATTCAGTGGTCGTTTTTCCTGTTCCCAAGCCATGTATTGCCAGCTTCATTGTTAGCTGTAGCGCATTGGAATGCAGCCGGGAATGGGTTATTGAGTTAAACCTATGTTTCAATAGGTTTGACAATTGCCCCCCTGCTCACATCCCCCTCAGCACACCAGTCCCGGTGCTGAGGCTCCCAATGTCCCTCAGCACCCTCTCCAGTTCAACGCCTGGGTGAACAACACAGGCTACCACTGTCTACACCCCCTCCTTGCCCTGCAGCTACCATCCACACCTCCGCATAGCAACTGCTACCGTCCCAATCTTCACCTCCCCCAGTCATCATGACTCACCTTCACTTCTGAGCAGGTGAGAAGGGGAACTCAGACATGGCAAAGCATTGGGACCGGATGGTGTGAGCCCCGAGGTCCTGAAGGAGCTGGGCAGCTGTGTGGAGTTCTCCAGCACGTTTTCAAAATGAGTCTCAGTCTGGAAAGAGCCTTGACTGTGTGGAGAACATCATGTGTGGTCCCAGTAGCCAAGAAGGGCCAACCAAAAGTCTTGAATGACTACCGTCCAGTGGCCCTGATCTCTTATATCATGAGGTTGGTCCTGGCTCACCTCTGACCCTGGTCGGATCAGCCCTCGATCCCCTGCAGTTTGCCTACCAGGAGCACATTGGAGTCGACGATGCTGTCATCTACCTGCTGAACAGTCGACTCCCATTCGGATAAGCAGGACAGCACTGTGAGGATCGTGTTTTTTTGATTCCTCAAGTGCCTTCAATACCATACAGCCCTCATTGCTGGGGCAAAAGCTGTTCAATGCAGGTTGGCACTTCCATTGTTTTCTGGATAACGGACTACCTGACTGGCACACCACAGTTTGTGTAGCTTCAGAGCTGTGTGTCAGTCATGGCTATGAGCAGACGGGGACCCCACAGCGGACTGTATTGGCTCCTCTTGTTTAGCCCGTACACCCTGGTCTTTGGATGAGTTATGTCATCTGCAGAAATTCTCTGACTACTTAGCAATAGTTGGGTGTATATAGTGAAGACAGGAGGATGGATACACGGCCCTGGTAGAGGACTTGGTCAAATGGTGCAAGCTGATCCACCTGCAGCTCAACATCAGCAAGACAAAGCAGATGGTGATGGATTTTAGGAAGACTAAGCCTGCACTGTTCCCTGTTACTATTAATATGGAGGATGTGAATATGGTGACAACCTGCAAGTAACTGGGTTGCATCTGGATGACAGACCAACACAGAGGTGGAGTACAAGAAGGGCCAGAGTTGCCTCTACTTCCTGAGGAGACTGAGGCCCTTTGGAGTATGCAGGCCCCTCCTTCACATGTTTTACCAGTCTGTTGTCACCAGTACAATCTTCACGTGGTGGTGTTCTGGGGCAATGACATCAACATGGGTGATGCCAACAAGCTAATAAACTGATTAGAAAGGCTGGCTGTGTTATAGGAGTGAAACTGGTTGCACTGGTGGCTCAGATAGAACAATGGACCCTCTGGAAAATCCTGACAATTCTGGACAATGTTTCTCACCCTCTGCATGCCACCTTGGCTGAACTGAGGAGCACTTTTAGTAATAGACTAAGACAACTGTGCCACTCCAAAGAACGCTATATGAAGTCATTCTCACTCTCCGCCATTAAACTCTATAGTGAGTCAATATATAGCCAGAGAAGTGATGACCCCTCCTGAGGTAACTTATTTTTCATTCTTTCTACTTCTCTTCTAATATTTGTATATCTGTGCACTTGTAATGCTACTGTGACACTGTAATTTCCTTTGGGATCAATAAAGTATCTATCTATCTATCTTCATTATCACTTGTTTTACAACTTGCAATGATGGGATTTGAACTTAAATCTTTGTGTTACCAGTCCAGTATCAAAATGCATCCACTGCAGCGAACTGCAGAACACAAAGGCTCAATCTTGACTAAAATTTAAAACTGAGAGCAACAGCACTTTAACTGAGGCACTGCGGAGGTTCTGGCACTGACAAACACAAAGCAGGCACAAGAACTTTTAGAGGTGTGGTTCTCCTCTGATAACTCCATAAGCAAATATATCAAAATAGACATCATCTAGGAACCCCTAAGAGCCAAAGAAACACAATCCAATAGAATTCAAAGGTCAACTGAAGGGGTAGCCAATCAGGACCCAGGCATGGGAATGGGAACCTATATAAACACGAGCACTCCCAACATCTGTGCACTGAGGATGTCATCCTGACTGGTAATGAAACGTCTGCGAGCTAATTGCCAAGCTGGGCAAACACCGATTTCATTCTGGGTCACCAAGAGTTTTGCTAAAGAGCTGGGTTTCGCAAAGTGACTTCAGGGGAATGAAAGGATGAAAGCGCAGCTGCCAATGGCAGAGCAAAGGGAAGAGACTGGAATCCGATGGACCAGGCTAACGGACAATAGGAAAGTTTGCCCCTCTGCAGCAGTAGATTGCTAATATTGCAGACCTCAGATAACCATCACAGAAGAAGCAGAATGAAGTGAGTGGCTGAGACTCCAAGATGAAAGCTTAGATCGATAAGTCGAGCTGACCCATTTCCAAATCTAACAGTTGTTTGCAAACACTTGCATGTTTTAAAATAGTGCCCACCAAACCCATGAACAATTATTAAATCATTTGTGATAGCATCTTGTATTATGACTTCAATGCTTTATTTCACACTGCAGAAGATACTACTGATGGATAGGGAAAGAGCCTGATATCTCATTTTCCATGGTATCTATTTACATTGTCTAAGGCCATATAGCGAGTTGCCCATTTCCTAATTTGTTTCCTGATGTGAATAAATAATCATACATTTACCATGTCACCCAGTTATCTAGTGATTAGTATCACACAAATTCTCCCATACATTTTTAAGTATTTTTCTATCTAGAAATAGTAATAATAAAATTTTTCATGGTACTCATTACTGACTAGATGCAGTATATATTACATACTTCAATAATGTGTAGTTTTAGGATGATTATTCAACGAAGAAAGAATTAAAGCAAGTGTTTGTAGAGCAACATGATATGGATAGCTACAGAAAATGGGTGTTTCTGATTCAGGAAAAAACTGGCTTACAAAACAAAACACTTTCAGTACGAATTCCAAAGACTGCCTGTAATCTGCTGCAGGCTATTCCAATTTGTGAATTCATTAGGGTTATGACTGTCATCACTGGATGTGCTGTATTTCTGACAGGAACTTGTCCATCTCTGTAAGAATTCAATGCCCTATTTTCGGTATTACAGTGAATCATATAATCATTGAGTCTGTCAGCATAGAAAAAGACCCTTTTGGCTCACCTCTTCCATGCCGACTATGCTGTCTATCTGTTTGCATTAGGCTGCATTAGGCCCATAACCCCCTGTCTTTCCTATCCAAATACCTGTTCAAATTCCTTTTTAGTGTTGTGATTGTTCCTTCCGCCACCACTTCATCTGGCAGCTCAATTCAGATCATTACCAACCTCTGTGTGAACAACTTACTCCTCAAATCTCCTTTAAATTTCCCCCTCTCACCTTAAACGTGTGCACTCTGGGCCTCTACCCTGGGAAAAAGGATTCTGACTCCCTGTCCTATCTATGCCCACTTCACAACTCTTCCAAGATATTTACCAGGGTCTGAAGTATGCCGAGTTATCCTAAGATCTGTCGGTGCCACAGAAATGTTTCCTGTTACCCTCTTATCGTTTTAAATATTGGTTTTAAATGCTTCACATATCTAAGCTCTAACATCACACATATTGCTACGTTTTCTCTGCAGCTCACTGAAGTACACTGTATGATGCAATGTACACACCAATCTGTCCAGCAGCAGAATTACTCCTGTGACTGGGCTGAGTCATTTTACAATGGGCTGCTATGTAGTCAGGCAGTCCTTTTCGGTGCCTTTGGCATAAGACTAGGAAAAACTGAGTGGGTCTGGAATTTCCTCGAACCTGTTCCCTATCTCCCATTTTAACTTTGCAGAAATGAATCAGCAACCCTACTAACATGCATAAAACTGTTCTCCGATTTATTTTTTCTGTCAGGTATAAGAGCGGGTGACAAAATAGTGAAAATACCCAGTAATAGCCACTAAATTAACAAATATGCACCAACAACGTTTGGACACTCTTCAAGATAAAAATAAATTAATTCGAGGCTCGGTACTGCTGCTGTGTTTGGATGCTTGTGTTCGTGTGCATTCTAACAATCTGTTGTTAGTTCTTTATGGTCTGCAAAGAGGGGCACTGCGTTCTCAGCAGTCTGGTTCTTCATTGGAGATGTTAACCTTTCAGCACTGTTCATGATCACATCTTGTTCTGACAAAGTCTACAGATGGGGAAACTCCTTAGAAGTGAAATCTCTCTTCTAATACAAGGAATGTGGTAGCGCAAACCTCCTTTCTCTTTCCATAGATGCTCCCTGACCTGCTGTGATTTTATAACAGCTTCTGTTTTTATTAACCCAATAAACCTTTGCTTGAGCTGAGAAAATCTGCAGACGCAGGAAATCCAAGCAACACACACAAAGTGCTGGTGGAACGCAGCAGGCCAGGCAGCATCTATAGAAAAAAGTACAGTCGACGTTTTGGGCCAAAACCCTTTGGCAGGACAGATGCTGCCTTTGTTTAAAAAATAGTGAAAGCACCAATACCCTGTGCAGTTATAGCAAGACATACCTACTTTTATGCTCAGTCTCCTTGAAATAAGAGATAAATCTTCACTTAATGCATGGGTTTTCTCTGGGTCCTCTGATTTCCTCCTACAGTCCAAACATGTACCAGGTAGGATAACTGGTCATTGTAAATTGTCCTGTGGTTGGGTTAGGGTGAATAGGATTTGTCAGGGGTTGCTGGGTTGGCATGTCTTGAAGGGACAGAAGGGATGTGTCACTAAAAGATAAATAAATTCCTGTGCCAAATGCTATTTTCCAGTGATTCATGAAGCAGGAGCTTCTGAACACAGCATTCTGTAAGCATTCCATATTGAGCTGTACTCTGCCACTCTATTTGTCCCTCCAAGGTGGAGACAATTGAAAGTCATCTCTAAAACTGACACACCTTAAAAATGATACCAAAAGGTCCAATTTCTTCACATGCACACACATGAAGTTGAACTTGAGGTTGATGTTGAATTACCTTATTCAGAGACAAGAAAGCCAAAAATCCTTGAAGATTACCCAAACCTATTCATGAAGCATGGGATCCTATTTTACTTGTGAAGGTATCTGGACCAATATTTACTCCCATTCCCAATAATCCTTGTGAAGCTGCTTGTGAGCTGTCATCTTAAATCATCGCAGTCTATGCTGCAGGAAGGAAGCAGTATACAACCTAGATAAGGAGGAACATAAAAACATAAGAAATTGAAGTAGGAATAGGCCATCTGGACCATCAAACTTGTCCTAACACTTAAGGAGATCATGAGTGATCAGCTGTGGACTCAGCTCCACTGGCCTGCCTTTTCCCATAACTCTTAATTCCCCTGTATGCCAAAAAAAATCTAACTGTGTCTTAAAGATATTTAATGATGTAGCCTCCACAGTTTCCCTGAGCAAAAAATTCCACAGATTCACTACTCTCTGGGAAAAGCAGTTTCTCCACATCTCTATCCTAAATCTATACCTGCCCCCAAATCTGAGTCTCATCAGTACCCCGTGCAGTTACAGCATAACCTCCCTGCTTGTAAATTCAATCCCTCTGGCAATGAAGGTCAACATTCCATTTGATTTCTTGATAACCTATTGCACCTGCAAACCAACCTTTTGTGATTCATGCACAAGCACTCCAAAGTCCCTCCGCACTAGAGCAAGTTTCAATCTTACACAATTTCAATAATAATTCGATCTTCTGATCTTCTTTCCAAAGTGGATGACATTGTATTTCCCAATGCTGTACTCCGTCGACCAGACCATCGCCCACTCACTTAACCTATCTATATCTCTCTGCAGACTCTCTACTTCCTCCGCACAATTTGTTATTCCACTCAATTTTAGTGTTATCAGCAAATTTAGATGCGCTTCACTTGGTCCCTCTTCTAAATCGTTAATGTATTTCATGAACAGTTGTGGACCCAGCACCATCCTCTGTGGCACTCCACACACTGCTGACTGCCAAACAAAGAAACAACGATTTATCCTGACTCTCTGCCTTCTATTGGTTAACCATCCTCTATCTATGCCAAAACATTACCCTCAGTTCCATACATCCTTATCTTATAAATCAGTCTTATGCAGCACCTCAGAATCAGATTTATTATTGCTGGCATCTGTCATGAAATATCTTGTTTTGCTGCAGCAGTACATTGTAATAGATTTTTCAAAAAACGATAAATTGCAATAAGAATATATATATATAATTAAATACGTATTGCAAAAAGATAGCAAAAAAAAGACCATATCAAACACCTTTTGAAAATCCAAGTATACAACATCCATCTCTTCCCTTTTATGCACTGAACTCATTATATCCTCAAAGAACTCCAGTAAGTTTGTCAAACAGGACATGCTGTGTTTACCTGATGGAATGACTTCTATAAAGATGTCTTGCTATTTCTTTCTTAATGATACTTTAAACATTTTTCTGACTACAGATTTCAAGCTTACTGGCCTATAGTTACTCGTTTTTGCCCTCATCCTTTCTTTAAACAGTGGTGTGACATTCGCTGTTATCTAATCTAACAGGACTTTCCCAGATTCCAGGAAATGTTGGTAAATTATTACAAGTGTGTCTGATGTAACTTTCACCTTTTCTTTCAGTATCTGGGGATGCATCACATCAGGTGCAGGAGTGTTGTCCAGCGTTACCCAATTTTAATTCCCCCATGATTCAGAGGGAACTTACTGAACTGAAACAGATAAACAACACGTCCTCTGTTTTTTGAAAAAAGTTCCCCATTTGTAGAATTACTAAATGCTTCAAATGAAGAGGATTGTCCAAAGGGCCTCATTGGAGATGTATTCTTCTGGTTTTTATCCCCCTATAGACCACATTTTTTCTCTTACAATATTTGAAATTTGTTTCCATCTATTTTTTTCCCCTGAAACTTCATTCCAGATCTTTTTTTTCCCTTACGTCACCTGCTGCTGCCAGCTTTGGATGACATTTTCGAGTGAGGTTGGAGGCAACATCGGAAGCACAATAACTCTGGCAGGGTCTGCAGGACATTACTTCCTACAAAGCAAAACCCAACACCGTGAATGGCAGTGATGCTTCACTACCAGATGAGCTCAGCGCCTTCTGTGCCCACTTTGAAAGGGAGAATATAACTGCAGCTGTGAAGATCCCTGCAGCACCTGGTGACACTCTGATCTTTGTTTCGGAGGCAGATGTCAGGCTGTCTTTCAGGAGGGTGAACCCTCGTAAGGCGGAGGGTCCTGATGGAGTACCTGATAAGGCTCTGAAAACCTGTGCCAACCAACTGGCAGAAGTATTCAAGGACATTTTCAACCTCTCACTGCTACGGTCAGAAGTTCCCACCTGTTTCAAAAAGGTAACAATTATACCAGTGCCTATGAAGGACAATATGAGCTGCCTTAATGACAATCGTCCTGAAGCACTCACATAAAAGGCTTTGAGAGGTTGGTCATGGCTAGAATCAACTCCTGTCTCAGCAAGGATCTGGACCCACTGAAATTTGCCTATCACCACAATAGGTCTTCGGCAGATGCAATATCAATGGGTCTTCACACAGCCTTAGTTTACCTGGACAATACAAACACCTATATCAGGATGTTGTTCGTTGACTATAACTCAGAATTTAGCACCATCATTCTCACAGTTCTGATCAATAAGCTACAGAACCTGGGCCTCTCTACCTCTCTCTACCACTGGATCCTCGACCTCCTAACCAGAAGACCACAATCCCCTCCTCGCTGGCAATCAACACTGGCGCACCTCAGGAGTGAGGTATACCAGCTAGTTGAGTGGTGTCACACAAACAACCTTGAATTCAACCTCAGTAAGACGAAGAGCTAGTTGTGGACTCCCGGAAGGGTAAGACAGGGGAACACAAACCAGTCCTCCCAGAAGGATCAGAAGTGGAGAGAGTGAGCTGTTTCAAATTCCAGGGTGTCAAGCTCTCTGAGGACCTAACCTGGTCTCAATATATCATGCACTCTTCTCACTGTTACCATCAGGTAGGAGATACAGAAGCCTGAAGACACACACTCAGTGATTTAGGAACAACTTCTTCCTGGTCCCAATATATCATGGACTCTTACCATCAGGTAGGAGATACAGAAGCCTGAAGGCACACACTCAGTGATTCAGGAACAACTTCTTCCCCTCTGCCATCTGATTCCTAAATGGACATTGAACCCATGAACACTACCTCACTTTTTAAAATATATTATTTGTTTTGCAGTATTTTTATTGTAACTATTTAATATACATATATACTTACTGTAATTAATTCATTTATTCTTTCTATATTATCAGGTATTGCATTGAACTGCTGCCACTAAGTTAACAAATTTCATGTCATATGCAGGTGATATTAAAACCTGATACTGTTCCTGATTCAATATTTTTACAACACAAATCCAAAACTTCAACTTTGCCTGGTTGGACAACACTGTTATTCTTTAATAGGCATGGTGTTCACCTTTAAATTAATGGTTTTAGAAGACAATAAGCTCCAGATTCTCATCCAGTCTCTGAATCAGCTTACCACTGACAAAACACTGCCAAACCTGGACTGTTAGCAAGTGAAACTGGTAAGGTAAAGGACAACTTAAAAGTTGTTCTGTGTACATTTCATTTGATGCACCCCGCCACCCCCGGAAGACCATTGACGTCCAGCGCTGAAAAAGACACAGATGACTATCAAACAATAAGCTGCTGAAGGGATTGAATGAGTCAGGTAAAATGTGTGGAGAGAAATGGAGAATGCTTTGAATTAAAAACTTCATCTGGACTGATTAGGATTTTGGATGTTCTTGGCTTGCAAAAAGAGGAATTAGTGTAATCTTGTAATTAGTATTGAAACAAGTAAGTGAAAATAGCTGATAAGGATATTGTTTTTTCATGTGAAGAAGACACATGATGGAAACCAACAGCTGAGAAGTAAACAGAAACATGCTAAGCAGCCCACACAAAGTGCTAAAGGAACTCGGCAAGCCAGGCAGAATCCAGTCAACGTTTCGGCCTGAAACCCTTCATTAGGACATCTCGGCCCGAAACATCGACCGTTCACTCTTTTCCATAGATGCTGCCTGGCCCGCTGAGTTCCTCTGTGTGGATTTCCAGCGTCTGCAGATTTCCTCGTGTTTGAGAAACATGTCAATGTTTGGCTTTGTAACGACGAGCGAGGCGTTTAGCATTCGCATAGGTTTGCAGGCATTTATTTCTCAACCAGGTCACTGAATGTAATGGAAGAAGCAGCTGGGTATTTGCATAAACAAGTGCTAATCCAAAGAGAGCTATTTGTGTATGAAAACATTTATAATCCTAAACGGCAGTTTTGGTTTTTAAACAAAGTTAAGGAAAATAAAAATACATAGCACTTTCAATGCAGAAACAGGCAATTTGATCCAAATGGTGTGTTGATACTATAGACAAACCTCCCACCCTCGTTCTTCTCACTCTGTCAGCATATCTTCCAACTTCACACTCCTTTATTTACTTATTCAGCTTCCTTCCACATTCAAAAGTGCTACGTTGGAGGTTTTCTTTTTTAAATTTTTTATATCATGTCTCCTTATTTTGCCAAATGTGTTATGTGTATAAAATTTGAATGGTTCCCAAGGCCAGCATAAAGGAGTAGGGCTGCTGTCCAGACGTTGAATTACTAACTCACTATAAATACATTGCCTGCCTGCAGTTCATCTCTGCTCACATTTACAGGGAGGTCTGAACATATTTGTCACATGAACTGATTCAACAAATGTTGAACAAGTATAACAATGTCAGCTTCACTTTAACTGTTCTGATAAATACCTTTTCATGCAGCTATGCAAGAAATTATATTTGTACTGTGTCTTTAGTCATTTTGGATTGAGCCACATCAATTTTGAATTAAAGGACTGTATTACTGACAGTAAACACCAAGACATTTTCCTGCACAAAGGAAGAAGCAGCCGGAATCCAAAGAGACAGGTTATCCATTCAAAAAATGTTTAGACATCAGTCAGGCTTTGAACAAAGTAGGTACAGGTGGGTGAGGAAATAAAAACAGAAAATTGGAAACAGAATACACAGCTATGAAAAATACTTAAAGGGGACGGGTCTTGGGTGATAGACTATTTTTCTGACAAGGACTTCACTTCTGAAGGCTCATAATTTGTCGGACCTTGCTAGAGAATACCGACTGACCTGCTGCATGTTCCACACATTTTCTGTTTCAGTTGCAAACTTCTGGCCAATCCTTTTCATTCAAATGGTTTGTATCTCTCTCTCTCTCTCTTGATCCATAGTTCCAAAAGTACAAAAAAAATTAGATGCTTTTTTAAAATCTTTACTAAGAATCACATTGGCTCTGAGAAGCAATCAAGTTTGCCTGAATAACTCCAATGGTGTAATTCCTGTGACAATGCACTCACAATGGAACTGAAGTTTCTCAGTGTGGTTGTGATTGTTTTCACCAGTAAACCTGTCCAGTTCATAAGTTATTTTAAGCGTTACCTACATGTCCACTAGAATTAGTCAATAAACTACCTCACTAATTCTGTGTCTTTAAAGGCAATCCTTATATCTGACTGTACAACTACAGAGTATTGTATGGAAATAGCCCCAACTCATCCACACTGTACAAGCCCTCTAAACCTAAATCTTGCCAATCCTCTCTCAGGCAGTGCATTCCACGTACCTATACCCACTGGGTTAAGAAGGTCCCTTATCTTTCCTTAAATCTCCTGCCCCTTATCCTAAACCTCTAGTGTAATCCACCTCTGATATGGAAAATATTCCCTATAGTATATCCTATCTATACATCCAGAGTGGGTGGTCACTTATTTTTGTAAGTCGCTCAGACCCAGCCAATTTTAACTGAAACAAGAGCTTGGACTAATCTGGGGATCAGGAAACCATTAAAATCATCCCTGGTGCAATCAGATAACTGAATCAAGGGATTTTTCTCAACATTGTTATTGTTCGGTTGGTACAAACATAAACTGACAAGCTCTGTACATTAAATGAAATATCAGTACATCGTTGATTGCACCAATTGATAATTCATTTAAGGTCCCATTCATTCTATAATCAATAAAAAAGTAATGATATTGCTTGTTTTAAACTTTTTTTTAGTTAAGCCAAGTTGATCTTGAATAATATGCAATATTATTGTTATTCTTGGGTTTCATAACAACTTTGGCAAGTTTCCTTGTTCCTAACAAAAATATAGCCAGTTAAACATGGTTGTGTGCATATGTGTTTGTGTGTGAGTGAAGGAACAATAGGGTCAGGATTTAAGTATTTTCTATAGAACAGTCTGCTGCAGTCATCAACACTGCACCTTTCAAGGATGAAATGAATGAACAGCTATAATTATTTCTTTAACTTTAGCTTTCTTTCCACCAACAGAGTCTTCTGTTCTACCAAGAGACCGGGGAGATTTAAACCATTGAAAGAGGAGAGTTGGAGTCTTTGTCAGACACTATACATTCAAAGGTGAGAATAAAGAACTTCCTAAAACCTTGGAATTGCTTCAGACTTTCCCCAGTAATAGTCAGTCCACTATGGTTTGGATTCTATTATCCTTCCAGCATTTTGAAGTGGCAGATCCTCAAAAAGCAAAGCTCGTGTTCATTCTAGTCAGCTCAACTTCAGCACCAAAGATCCTTTTTGCACCTTTAATTTGCAGAGGCAGGGGAGGGGATAGCTGTAATCAGCCAGAAGCTTCTCAGTGGTTTCCATTCGAAAGCCTCCAAAACAAATAAATCAAACATTCTTTCACTCTCTTGAGTTCTTGTGGTCATCTTTTGTTGAAAGATTTCTGCTAAGTCACAAGATGTTTTGTCCTCCAGAAATATTGCTGATTGGTGTTACCCTAAAGATGCTCACCTGCCATAAGCTTCATCCTGTTTCTTAAAGAAAGTGAATGAAGTGCTCATTTTCTTTATTGATATTTTTCCCATATTGCTGTAGATATTGAGTTTGTAAAGCAGGGAAGTTTTGTATTGATTTATTCGATTGACTTACAGATATTGGATAATAGATTTTAAATACCTTGCTTGATAATACCCCTGACTGCCACTCTTATCCCCAGGTTACTGCAGAGGAAACCTATATGTTCTTTCATCATTGCCCAAGGTTTCGATACTTTTGTTGATCCAATCCTAGCAATTATGTTTCAGTTCTCATACTTCAGGGTAAAACGTGGGGGAACCCCTATCAAAAATGATAACAGCACTCACACTGATATTATTAGAAATCAGGTGAAAGACCGATCATCATAAGGCATGCACAGGAGCAGAATTAGGCCATTCAGTCCATCGAGTCTGCTCTGCCATTCCATCATGGCTGATTTATTATCCCTCTCTACCCCATTCTCCTACCTTCTCCCCATAACATTTGATGCCCTGACTAATCAAGAACCTATCTACTTCTACTTTAAATGCAGAGGATTCTGGTTAATTGAGGTTATTTGGGACAACACTTAAAAAACAAAATCTGATCAAGAAAATGGCTGGGATTCCTTTCATTTATTTGGGACACAATGCCCCTTAATTGAAATAAAAGAACGTTGCCAAACAGTTTCTATCCAACATCAGTCACGTGCAGTCACATGTGGCCATTATACACTACACTCTGCTTAGACCAAGCAGTTTTAAGATGGCATTAGCAATGTGTTCAAAACACAGTGACTTTCATTACTGATAGTTGGTAAGAAATAAGCAGTAAGACAATTCAGAACTGTTTTGCTCACTGCAGTTTCAAGCTTTCAGTTTTGGAGATGCAGAAGTGGCCAGGAATGAAAATGAAACAATTTCACTACTTCTACAAGTTAGGAACTACAAAGAACCTTCTCTGGACTCTCTCCACTATCAGTAGATCTATTCTTAGAAAAGGGGCCCAAAACTGCTCACGATACTCCAAGAGCCATCTGACCAATGCTTTATGAAGCTTCAGCATTACATCCTTAGAAATATGTTCTAATCCTCTCAAAATGAATGCTAACATTGCATTAATCTTCCTTGCCACCAACTCAACCTACAAGTTAACATTTAGGGAATCCTGCAGAGGACTCCCAAGTCCTTTTGCACCTATGATTTTTGAATTTTTTGCCCTGTTTAGAAGATAGTCGATGCCTTTATTCCTTCTACCAAAGTGCACGATTACACACTTAAGTTGAATTGAATTGACTTTATTACTTACATCCTTCATATACATGACGAGTAAAAATCTTTACGTTACATCTCTGCCTAAATGTGCAATGTGCAATTATAATAATTTATCATAAATATTATGTACAACAGGATAGTCTTATGATGCCCATTCTGTACACTTTGCCATCAGGTGATCAAATTGAATTGACTTTATTACATATATCCTTCACATACATGAGGAGTAAAATATCTTTACATTACATCTCCGTCTAAATGTGCAAAGTACGATTTATAGTAATTTGTAATAAATAATATTTACAACAGGACAGTCAATATAACATAGAAATGCAATTGTATCAACATGAATTAATCAGTCTGATGGCCTGGTGGAAGAAGCTGTCCCAGAGACTGTTGGTCCTGGCTTTTATGCTGTGGTACCATTTCCCAGATGGTAGCAGCTGGAACAGTTTGTGGTTGGGGTGATTTCAGTCCACAATAATCCTTTGGGCCTTTTTTATACACCAGTCCTTCTAAATGTCCTGAATCATGGGAAGTTCACAACTACGGATGCGTTGGGCTGTCTATATCACTCTCTGCAGAGTCCTGCGATTGAGGGAAGTACAGTTCCCATACCAGACAGTGATACAGCCAGTCAGGATGCTCTCAATTGTGCCCTTGTAGAAAGTTCTTAGGATTTGGGGGCCCATACCAAACTTCTTAAACTGTCTGAGGGGAAAGAGGCGATGTTGTGCCTTTTTCACCACATAGCCGGTATGTACAGACCACGTGAGGCCCTTGGTGATGTGGATGCCAAGGAACTTAAAGCTGTTTACCCTCTCAACCCCAGATCCATTGATGTCAATAGGGGTTAGACTGTCTCCATTCCTCCTGTAATCCACAACCAGCTCCTTTGTTTTTGTGACATTGAAGGAGAGGTTGTTTTCTTGACACCACTGTGTCAGGGTGATAACTTCGTCTCTGTAAATTGCCTCATTATTATTTGGGATCAGACCAATCATTGTAGTGTTGTCAGCAAATTTAATTAGCAGATTAGAGCTGTGGGTGATGACACAGTCATGGGTATATGGAGAGTAAAGGAGTGGACTTAGGACACAACCCTTAGGGGCTCCTATGTTGAGGCAGAGGGCAGAGATGAGGGAGCCCATTCTTACCACCTGCCGGCAATCTGACACAAAGTCCAGGATCCAACTACACAAGGCAGTGTGAAGGCCGAGGTCTCTGAGCCTGGAGGGAATTATGGTGCTGAATACTGAACTGTAGTCCAAGAACAGCATTCTCACATAAGCATCTCTTCTGCCACATCCTTGCCCATTCTTTCGATGTCTAAATCCCTGATTCCTCAACACCACATGGCTCTCCACTTATTTTCATATCATTCACAAATGGCCATTAAGCCATTAATTCCATAATCCAAATCATTGAAGTATAACGTAAAAAGAAGCAGCGCCAACATCAGCCCCTGCGGAACGCCACTAGTCACTGGCAGCCAGTCAGAGTAAGCTGTCTTTATTGCCACCCTTTGCTTCCTGCCAGCCAGCCAATCTCTTTCTTCTTATTATTATTAAGATTCAATATGGAATAGGCCCTTCCAGCCCTTCGATCCACTCTGTTGAGCAACACCCCTGTCCCCTCCTCACAAATCAACCCTAGCTTAATCATGGAACAATTTACAATGGCCAGTTAACCATGACGGACAACCAACGTCAGTAGCATAGCATGCTGACTTCGGCCTATTTTATCATATGCTTTCAACTACCCCGAATCCTAATCCTTAATAACTGACTCCAACATCTTCCCAACCACTGAGGTCAGGCTAACTGGCCTATAGTTTCCTTTCTTCTCCCTCCTTCCCTTCTTAAAGAAGTCCCTTCTCTTCAGCTACCTTTTTCAGAATCCTGGGGTACAGTCCATCTGGTCCAGGTGACTTATCCACCTTCAGACATTTTAGCTCAACAATCACCTTCTCCTTAGTAATAGCAACCACTCTCACTTCTGCCCCCAACACTCTCAGATTTCTAGATTATTATCAGGACAATTTAGCAAAATAATCCTAATCCTGATCTATCTATATGATGCTTTGTCTTCAAGCTCAAAACATACCAAGTACACAAGCTTTGATGTCAAAAAGAACAAGGGCAGAAGGTTTCTTGCAATACCATCAACTATATATTCCCTTTCAACTCACACATTATCCTGACTTGGACCATTATATCCATAATTCCCTCATCATTGCTAGATCAATGTCCAAAAACTCCCCATTGAACAGCATTAAATTAACTGTTGTTGTCCAAGACACAATCTTCACAATAGTAACTAGGACTGATAGTTACAAGTGACACTGATAATTTATGAATGATATCACCTTAATTTCAACAGCCAAGTACAAAAAAGATTTAAGACATAGTATAGGGGACTTTATTCTTATCTTTGCAATAGTGAGCAAATCTAAACCTGAAGCAAAATGCAAAGACCCAGCTGAATATCACAAGGTGGTCCATGAGTGGTCTATGTCTAAATAAATTAACGGTGTCTTTGGTCATTTCAAGACAGGCAGCTGTTTTCTATTAGCAAAGAACATTGGAAAACTGATAACACAATGAGGACGCATAATAAATTTTCCCCTCAACTGACAAGTTGCTATCTAGTTTTGGGTAATGTGCTTGATTAAAACTCATGGAAGAGAGGGATTTATTGAACCATTTCATAATTACGTGACTGTTTCAAAACCTATGGCATTCACTGGTGACCAGGATCACGCAGGCATGCTTCCCTTACTAAAACACAGCTCTCTCACATTTTGTGACAGATTATTTGTTTGCTCCCACACATATTGCTGTGATGTCATATTCCCAAAAGTGTTGAGTAATTGTGTGATGGTTCATTAAGCAATAACTTCTGTTTTGTTGAGAATGTGCTAGATAATAAACAGTCTTGTGTTTAATAAAACCTAAAGTTACTATCTGAAAGCCTACATTTGGATTGTACATTTAAGCAGTTAAGTGTCACACATACCCTGACTCCTGTTGCTGGAGTTAATATTAGAGATAATCTTGATTGCCATTATGCTAATTTATTACATTCAACAATTCATAGGGGGATGCTCGTGCAACCATATAAATACCTAGATATTAATTTAAATAAATGTTTATTGCACACAGTTTTTGTAATAATGACTTGTAATATGAAAACTTGAAGTACCAGCAAGAAATAGTTACGTTTCAAACCAAAGCTGCAATACCAACCGTCCTCTCTCCTGCCACTCATTCCCAAACAGTTCTATGATAACATAAAGCAGTAGTATGTTAAATAAAATATTGCAATCCACAATAGAAATATATGCATTTACATCACTGGAGATATTTAAAACCACTCTGGGAAACGACACAAAAGCTACTTGAAATCAGTATATCCTCACCTCCTTCAGACTGACACTGAAAACCTGCATCATTTCTATGATGGATTGTGGTGCTTGTGTAGCTCTGATACACAGGGGAGCTTCAACATTAATGGTAATGATGGTTATGAAAGCAGTTTGCTTGATTGACATCCCATCCACCATCTCAAACATGCACTCCTCCGAAACCACCACAGTGCAAAACTTCAACAAAATACACTACAGCAACTTGCTTCCTTGACACCACCTTCTCTACCAATGATCCCTGTCACATTTTGAATGATTAAATTAATGTCTAGGTCACGTACTATTTTGCTTTCGTTATATCTTGCTGTTCTTTGCAGTCCTTGGCCCCAAATCCTGAAAGTCCATAAGACAAGCTTCAGCCAAAGTATGATAGCAATTGATAACTAGATAGATAGATAGATAGATACTTTATTCATCCCCATGGGGAAATTCAACTTTTTTCCAATGTCCCATACACTTGTTGTAGCAAAACTAATTACATACAGTACTTAACTCAGTAAAAAATATGATATGCATCTAAATCACTATCTCAAAAAGCATTAATAATAGCTTTTAAAAAGTTCTTAAGTCCTGGCGGTAGAATTGTAAAGCCTAATGGCATTGGGGAGTATTGACCTCTTCATCCTGTCTGAGGAGCATTGCATCGATAGTAACCTGTCGCTACCAATGACTCTCCCAAGTACAATTAAGCCTTGGTAATAAATGCTGCCTTTGCCAGTCACACACTCAAGCCCCAACAAAATAAAAGCAATTTAACCCACGACTCATTTTGTAGGCCAAGATTGAATGTTGCATATTGGTGAGAATCATAGATCAGTCATAGTCAAAGGGATTGGTTCTGAGATGCTGACGAACTCGTGATTATGTCATAGCAATAACGTATGAAAGCATTTATATAATTACGCAATTCACATCATAAAATATTTAATAAGAGGGCAAGATTCTATCAAGAGGGATTAAGTGGCAAAATGAGCATCACAAAACCCATAGCACAGCGTACATTGCTGTAGCAAACACTAATTTGATTATTCCCTACATAATTCCATTCATTAAGTGTCCACCGAAGGAAATTCTGCCCACTTCATCTTCTATCGGTTTTTCCACATCTATGTCTGGTAATCGTTACCACACAAAATGCCCACAAATGTATCAGTCTATCTGTGCATACTGTGTTTTGGGTAAGTCTGATTTTTTTTCTCTCTGCAAGCGTAAGTCACCACTATAAATAAAACCAACTTAAGCAAAACTGCTAAAACAAAGCCAAAGCTCTGATGACCGTGTGGTTAAAGGGTTCTTCCTGAAATCCAACGGGGATTCCTCGTGCAGGTTCAAACCCCCCTCTAAGAGCTCACACTATAAACAACAGGACCGAACGGTCCACTAACACTTCAAATTTTTGTGGGGTGGGGAGGTGTCATGGTAGATTAGCGATTGGTTCGGCGCTGTTATACCACAGAGTTCAATTCCAGCATCCCCCGTACGAAATGTGTCTTCTTCCAAGTGTGGGTTTCCTCTGGGAGCTCCGGTTTTCTCCCACAGTCCAAAGACGTATGGTCAGTTGGTTAATCAGTGGTTGTAAACTGTCCTGTGATTAGGATAGGGTTAAACAGGTGGGTTGTTAGGTGGCTCAGCTCACTGGTCCCAGGACGGCCTACTCCATGCTGTATCTATAAAATTAACACTCATATCTGCCTGACTAAGGGATGCACATTTTCTCCCCATGGTCTGAATCCATTAGGATACAAGTTGTGCTTATTACAAGAAAAGACTCGTATTTATAAACTACTCTTCATAACAATGGAAAGTTCTCCACAGCCAGTCAATTACTTTAACTTTGTTGTTTTAGCAGAAATCCAGCAGTCAATTATCCACACTGCAAGAACCGACAAAGAGCATTCTGATGAACACCAGTTACGTTTATTGGTGATATTATCATGTCAGCCTGCTACTGGAAGAATTATATACTTTTCTTCATTAAGTTGTCATGGGATATATTTACGACCTGCATACCTCAACATCCTGTCCAATGAGGCATTTCAAGCCAAAGGTTCACACCCCTGAGAGTCGCCTTTAAGCCAAACTCCCTCATGTAGGTTTCTGAAAATCTTACTGGAAATTTTGGAAATCCTACACGAATATTTCGTTTTTGTGTTTCCATTTTTTCCTCCCTCCCTTTTACCCTCCCTGTCTGTCCAAGGGATGCGTTCACCATCAGTGAGTACAGCTTTAAAGTTTTCTGTCTCAGTGATATTCTGAACAAACTTATTGTAGTCCCAAATAATTGAGTACATCATGCAATTATTAGTAAAAATATATATACAGCAAGATGGGGTTATTTTTCTCCATTTAAAACATAGGTATTTTCAGAAGAATGGAAAGATTTTTAAACACACAAGTCATTCTTTTTTCTTAACGTCTACCTACAATACTGATCTTCTTATCAAACCCCATTCCTTATGATAGACTTATCTCGTAGCATCATTCTTGAAGATGCATCTCAGACTCCCCCTGAAATGGCCCATACAGAGGACGAGTGTCTAATGGCAGATCCAGTGAGTCCAGGCCCTTAGTAACTAAGAGCTACTTAGCTAAGGATAGAAGAGAATGGATTTGAGCCTGAGAAAAGAGGTTGTGGGAATTTAGTGGGTTATTGTTATGGCTAAGGAAGGGGACAGAGCAGCAATAGACCAGGTTGTTGTGGAAAAACAAAGAAGGACAAACTAGTTTTTTATTCTAAAAGAGATAGACAGTATCTGTCAAACTAGCACTTTTAAGACTTCCTCACTCTGATTTCCAAGGCCAATTGGATAATGAGAAGATACATAATCAATTCAAAGGTATTCCCATACTCCATTCATAGGTGGAGGTGTGCATAAAGTCTCCTCTTTTCTGTCTGATTCAATGATACAATGTTTGCCATTTGCTTACTTTGTTCACCTGATTCTCTGACTCCAGTGTCTGCAGGTATGGGCACCACAATCTAAATGAACAAATTTGACATCGACCATCGACGTTATAATCTGAAAAATCCTCTCCTCCCCCCCCCCCCCCCCCCAGAAATAGCACTTCCATGGATAATAACATACTGTACTTGCTATCCTAAAAATACCAGTATCATTTTCAGTATGCTCACTGAGGTAAGATTACAGTATCTGGGTAATCCAGGATACTTCACCTAACTGCCTGTTTTATCTTTGACCCTAGTCAGTGACTATGAATAGGTTATATGATCAGAGAAGACAGCTAAAGAGAATACATATCACCTAGCCAATGTCCACACAAAATTCAAAAATACTAGCTGCATCAGGAATGTGAACATGGCCATCTTTTTTCTCTGACAAAACCTTATGTTGCCAACTTCTTCCTACTAAAGTTGCAATGATTAATTTGGCAAATATTTGGATCCTCTCCAAACCATATGTCTGATCTTTTGCATAATCTATGAAATTCACCGGGAATCCTGAAACAATATGAACATTTAAAATATATTTTTGAACATCTGTTTCTTTTTTTTTCATTCTCTCCTATGAATGAGAGCACCCAGACAATCAGTTCAGTCACGTCACCTTTGATCTGTCTTATTCTTACATTGGGAAGCTGCTGCTTTCAGCACCAGGAGTGGAATGTGTCTTATGCCTGGCCGTGCAAAGCAGTGTATGGGCGTTGTATGTTCTGAGGTGTCATAGTTCATTGTCAACACCAAATTGAAATTCCCTCGGGAGAAGAGTAGATATCCTGCATGTGTCCAGGGCAATATTCTCTTCTCCATTAATACCCACTCGCGTAGTAATCTATGACCTTCAAAAGCATTAACGTGTGGGTAAGGGTTTTCTCCCAGCTTTTAGTGTTACAAGTCACATTAGAAGACTGGCCTTTGGGGCCCGGGACTGAAGGGCTTTACAGTCATTAAAGAAATGTTTACAACATGAGAAACACACCAAACATTCACCCAGCAACCTCACCGACACCTACATGGTCATCGCTATCATCTGCTTTAGTGTTAAGACACAAATGACTGTGGATGCTGGAATCCGTAGCAACTCACAAAAGCTGGAGAACTCAGAGGGTCAGACCGCATCTATGGCGGGGAATGTACAGTCGACATTTCAGGTCGAAACACTTTATCTGATCTGGGGCCTCAACACTTATCCACTAAATGTTTTTAAGCTGTCCAACAACTCCTTCTTCTTAATATTGACATTGATCATGAATCTACCCCAAGCTAATCTCACCATCATCCATGTTTAGTGTTGATGAAAAGTGCACATTAAGGATCTCACCCATTCCTCTGGCTCTATGCATAAAACACTTCATGTGTCCTTGGGTAGACCTACCCTTTACCTAACTACCTTCTTGCTGCTCATATATGCACAGTGCCCTGAAAAAGTTTTCAGCCCTCACAACTATTTTCACATTTTACTCTCACTTTCTAAACTTAAAATATATTGAAGTAGGTTTTTTGAGCTGACCTACAAAACATTGTGCATCACTTCAAATCAAAAGAAAAATTCCAAAACCTGTCAACAATTTGTTAAAAATTAAAAACCAAAATTGTGAGGCTGAAAAAGTATCCACCCTCTTTATAATAACCACGTTAAATTTTCTCATGTGCAATACTATATATTACCTTACCAACTCACCCAATTTGTTGATGCAGAAAATTGGAGGATCACCTGTTTTCAATTAATTCATAAGAATAAATAGCCCCTTTTCTGGTAAGCTCCAACAGTATGGTAGATTTTCAATAGAACAAACATAAATTAAGACAAAAGAGCATTCAAGACAAGTGGAGGAAATGACAATAGAGAAGCTCAGATCTGGGGAAGGGTACAAAACCATCTCAAAGGCACTGAACATACCTCAGAGTTCAGTGCGGTCCATCGTGAGAAGTGGAAAGAACAGCCACGCTGCTCAGGTCAAGCTGCCCTCCTAAACTTAGTCCCCAGAAAAGAACAAAACTTGTAAGGGAGGCTACTGTGATGCCAACAGTCACTCCAAGTGTGCTGCAGGAGTCAGTGGCTGCAACTGCAGATGAAGTTTATGGCTCCACAATCTCTAAGGACTTGCACAAAAGGGTATTTTTGGAAGAGTGGCAAGGAAGAAGCCCTGGCTATAAAAAACATATCCTTGCCCATGAAGACTTTGCAAAGCATCACTTAGAAGATACTGTAAAGACGTGGAAGAAGGTCATGTAGTCAGCTGGGACTGAAGTGGAACTTTTTGGCCTCAAGACTTAGCGGTACATATGATGTAAAACTAATACTGCTCATTGGCCAGTAAACACCATCTCTACTGTAAAATATGGTGGAGGTAGCATCATGCCATGGGGTTACGTTTCAGCAGCACAGGCTGGAAATCTGGTCAGGATTGGTGGGAAGATGAATGCTACTAAATACAGAGAGATCCTGGATAAAAACCTGTTAGCCCCTGCCAGAAAGTTTAAACCGGGGAGGATGTTCCTCTTTCAGCAGGAACATTTTCCACACTGCTAAAGCAACCATGGAGTGGCTTCAAATGAAGAAAATTTATGTCCCTGAGTGGCCCAGTCGGAGTCCTGACCTTAACCCGATTGGATATCTCTGGCAAGACCTCAAGATTGCTGTCCACTGCCGCCTGGCACAGCTTGAGTAATTTTGCAAGGGTGAACGGGCAAATCTTACTCCATCACATTTTGCAAATAGGGACTTATACAAATATATTTCTGGCTGTAATAGCTGTGAGAGGTGGTTCAGCTAAGTACTGAGCAAAGAGGGATGAATACTTTTGAGCTGCTGACATTTCAGTTTTTGAATATTTAGTTTTTCATTTTTAGTTTTTACAATTTTCCCTGTTTTTGTGGTCTACTGTAAAAAAAAAAGGAGCACGTGATTCACAAATAAAAATTCTCCTTGGTTGTCATACTCATTTATGTGAACAAAGGTTTGGGGCTGAAAATTTTTACAGGGCATTGTATAAAATGCTCTGGAATTCACTTAATCCTCTTTAGCAAAGAGATTTCATCCCCCCATTTAGCTCTCCTTAATTGGTTGTCTATCTTCTTTCCTGCTTCATTTATATTCCTCAAGGGTCTTGCCTGATTTCAGCTTCTTAAATCTTACATACAGTATACTTAATTTTTTTTATTTTCACTGAACTTACAACACCTCTTGTCACCTAAAATACCCTCACATTTCCATCCTTATCTTTTATCATCACAGAAGGATGTTAGTCCTGAACTCTAATTAGCTCCCACAGATTAAATGTGAATTAACCCTGAAACAGCCAAACTACTTTCTACAGTTCCTGTCTAATGCTGTTGTAATTATCCATTCACTGATGGGCCAGTCTTATCTTTATCTATAACTATCCAAAAACTTACATAATTATGGTCACTGTTCCCAGAATGCTCCCCACTGGAACTTCAGTTCAGGGATAAGTATCCCTTCAGTAAAGAGATAAGTATCAGTCGCTACACTGGTCCATCAAAGTGCACCAATCTAGAATAGCAAACAGATCTATGCTGGATCTTGCTTACAAATGTGAAGAGTTCTGAACAGAGCCATTGACAATTGGCAAGAAAACGCAGTCACAAAAATTGGCCTAACAGCCCATTTGAAAAATGTTACCTCACATGTCACACCAATCAATATATTACTTCTTTGTGAGATTTCTTATTGTACCAAATCTAAGGTCCCATTGAGTTTAAGGAAGATTATGGGAGTGTGTACACCATGCAGAGGGAAAATATTTGTAAAACATGTCTGTTTAATATTCTAAATTGTTAATAAGTTCTATTTTTGTAAAAATTTACTTCATTTTAATTGATAATAAATGCTTCTGAATACCAGAAATATTTAAAAAGTAAAAATCCTTCATTACTGATAAAACTGGAGCGGGGGCTTTGCCAAGTGGCAAAGCTTATCAAGGGTGTTTTTGGGCCAGGATTTCTTCAGTGCTTCATGGAAGGCCTGCCCCTGTTCAGGCCCCATTTCTGGAATCTTAAACATTTCAAGCCACCACAGTGGGGCCTCTGAACTCAGACTAGTAAAGTACAGGTGTGAGACCATGTGTGATGATTGTTGACAGCAGAACTGGATAAGTAAAATTTAGCCTAACATCCTATTTGAAAAAAAAACTACCTCACACAGCACAGGGCCCATTCAGTACTGTACTGCAGGCCCAACCTTGACATTGTGAACAGATCCTTGAAGAGATTTCAATGTAAAACCTTTTGATTCAGAACCAAGAATGCTACTAAATGAGTGAAGAATTTCATTTTATCTTTTAAATATTGAGGCAACTTTAAAACCTGTTGTTAAGGCCATGTGAAAAGCAAGATGCCCCTCACTGTGGTCTTTCTGTTAAAGGCACTATTCCGCTGCTTCACACACAGAATACTGGTGGAGCTCGGCAGGTCAGGCAGCATCTATGGAGGGAAATAAACAGTTGACATTTTGTGCCAGGAAGGATTGGGAAGGTGGTGAGGGGGTGTTCAAGGTGAGGTGAGGCCAAGTGAGAGGAAGAAGGATGGGTGGGGGAGAGGTGATAATTGGAAGAGGTAAAGCACTAAAGAAGAAGATATCTTATAGGAGAGAAAATTGGACCATTGAATTAAAGGGAAGGATGCGCAGAACCAGAGGGAGGTGATGGGCAGGTCATAAGAGTGGGGGGAGGACAAGAGAAGGGATAAACAAAATAGTGGGGTGGGGGGGGGGGTGAACAGAGAAATGAAGTTACCAGAAGTTAGAGAAATCATTGCTGATGCCATCAGTCTCCAACCTGATTCTCTAAAGTCTAGTCTGTTTCATCCCTTCCAACACCCTCTGTTCTCACCCCAAACTCTTTTTTTCTCTCACCATGTTTCTGAACACTATCTGTTGGCTTATGTTGGAACATGCAAATGCAGATGAGGTTAACACTGAAGAACTGAAGAGCAATAGCTCATAGACACTCAAAATTCAAAGTACATTATCATTATACAACCTTGAAATTTGTCTCCTTACAGACAGCCACAAACAAAGAAACCCCCCAAATACCATATATATATAAGAAGTCTGTCTAACACCCAAAGTGCAGAAAATAAAAAACACATGATGCCCATAAAAAAGGAATAAAATAACCCATAAAAATGAAGACCGTTGAACACCCAACGTGCAATGAAAAAAACATCATGCAAACTGTAACTGCAAGCAAATAATCATAATTGAAGTCTGTAAAGAGAGTTCCTTGGTTCAGTGCAGAGTCAAGTAAACCTCATGGAGCAGAGATCTGAACTAGCTCATACCTCACCTCAGGCTCCGACCACCCTAACTAACCTTTTCAATCTGGCCCAGTGCTTAAATCTCTATCCGAACCACAGGTTCTGCTGTTTGGATATGCCAGACTTTGCTGGCTCAATTCGGCCTGTAAATCTCTGTCTGAACATCGTGTTCAGTCACATAAATATGCTCTGGGGCCTGGACCCAGCAGCTTCAGTTTCACCTGAGCCCAACTTCTCACACTCTCGGCGATGGGCCCACCACTTCGCCTTGCCTTGGCTCTGCCACATCAAATTGCCTCCATATCCAAAGGGAAGATATAGACTATTACTTGTAATGATCGTTTGCCAGAAAACGTGTGGTTAACAAAGTATTTAGATGCTATCTTTGTTTCGCTAGCAAAGTCGCTGAGGTTCACCAGCGCCATCTTAAACTGGAACCTGCCTAAATTCACTCATAGGAAATGGTCAATGAGGTCTCAGTACCAGAATACAGCCAGTATGCAGTGAAACAGATACATGAAATATCACTGGACAACTATAGTGAAAGAGTAGACTTGTATTCACATACCACCTTCCGTGACCTTACCATACCCAGGAAAACATTACAGTCTCTGAGGTACTTAGACAGTGTGAGAAAGAAAAGAGAACTACTTGTCTCATTTGCTAGCCTGACACACACCCCAACACTGCTGGGATAATTAGAGATACACTGCGGCTCTTAAATCACAGCAATTCAACTTATGAAAAGGAAAATAGGAAGATAGTAAAAAAGGTACGAGAACTATGCCCTTATAAAACAAGTCAAGCACATTTCACATTTGAATGTCTACTTAATGACAAGGGAGCCATCTTATCATTCGCTCTACTGATGGCCAATCCTCCCCTTTAAATGATGAGAGATCTGTGCTTCAGTTTTTAGCACACATATCAATCTGTGTCTGGATGATCTTAATTCATCCAATTTATCTTTGGCCAGACTATTAATAGCTGGATTAATATTACTGTGTGATTTATCTACAGGATCCTCATTGGGCCGGCTCCATCTCAATACCAGCACAAGCCCTTCCCCATTGGCCAACTGATCTTTTAATTTTTTTTTGAAACAGCTATTTGTTTGTTGCAATTCAAGCAAAGTTTTGAAAGAGCTCTCCCACAGGAATTTAAACAACAGAACCAATTCAGCTTGCAGATTTATATTAATGAAGTATCTTGAAGTATTTATATTACCTTTTAATGTTGATTTGATGGGGGTCAAAGGCGGTTGCAGGAGGCTTATATGGAGCATGAATGCTAACATAAAGCATATGGATCAAATGAGAGTGGCGTAGCTAGACTCTGTGTTGTTCTAATCCGTAGGGTTTCTGACTGTCCACAACCAATTGTTGCAAATTAATGTACTCAAAGATCCAGGATTGCATGCTGCTAGTCAATCTTAAATGAACTGCATTTTATATAAAGGACCAACAAGGAAGAAATATCATATAAGGCCACTGTCTAATCCTTTATAATGGTTACTTGCATGTGTGCAGCTAAGAAAGTTCCTAACATTTATGACAGAACTGTACTTATTGGCTAGAATTTACATTTGTCTAATGCTAGTACGTCCAGTATATAAAATGCAATATTTAATTTTGGTACAAAGGGATTATATATAATAGTATTGAGTGAGATCCCACAATGCAAGTGCAGGCATTGGGGGTTTGTTTATTAACGGTCCACGTATAAAGCAGCATGCTGTCAGAGGCATGTGATCTTCCTAACTGCTCTAATGCAAAACCTGCCATGTTTCACAGTGGGATCTGAGACTCTGCAACGCGAGCAGCAAGCACTGCCAGCAGACTGATAGTGGCTGCACGGTAACTGCCTATGATGCACACGAGATTTTTGTAATCTTCCAGGGCGAAAATTTAAACTAAACCTCTGGCAATCTACTAAACTGCATTTTCACCTCTTCATTATTAATTTAGTAATGACCATTGATCTCCTTAACTTCCCAGTCTTATGCCTTTGAGTTCCAAGTATACTGATTTAAGCATTCCTCATTCTTTATTCTAAACTCAGGTACACAGTCCAATACTAATTATTTTGAGTCCCAATGGTGCCCAAAACATCAGCGATCCCACTGCCTCCACAGATGCTGCCTGACCTGCTCAGTTCCTCCAGCAGTTTCTTTTTTTTCTTGCTCAGTTTCTAGGTCCTACATTCTCTTGGGTCTCCAATTATTTCTTACCAACAAATTAAAACTCTGGATTTCATTGGGCCACACAATTGAGTGGGATACACATAATGCACCCACTGGGTGCATGAGTTAAGAGGTGCCTTGTTTTGGTCCAGTGTCCATTTGAAATGGTTTGCGTATCAGTGAAGGCAATATCTTTCACTGATCAGTGCAATCAGACACAATTAACTTTTTAATTTGCTTCAGTGGATGTTTCTGGACGGCCAGATTCTGGGGTGCCATGGTTAGCACGATGCTATTACAGTGTCAGAGTTAGGAGTTCAGTCCCAGCTTCCTCTGTAAGAGTTTTCACATCCTCCCCGTGAAATGCATCGGTTTCCTCCATGTGGTCCAGTTTCCTCCCACAGTTCCAAGACATACTGGTTAATGGGTTAATTGGTGACTGTCAATTGTCTTGTGACTAGGCTCGGGTTAAATCGGTTGCTGGCGGTGTAGCTCAAAGGACTGGAAGGGCCACAGTACCTCTAAATTAAAAAAATGAGATTTGATTAATACAACTGAAAATCTCAAAAACAAACAAGCCTTTCACCACCTGCGATGATAATTGACTGAACAGTGCTTTACGAAACTACACAGCATGATTGCCAAATCAGTTAATTCACAGTGGAAAACTTCTTAGGAGAGAACAAAAATAGTTTAATGCATTTAAAGGTGCCCTTGCATCTGAAAGAAGCCCTCCTGAAGACCTGTAAATGGAGCATTTAGCGGCAATTTGCTACAGAGATTAATTCAACCTCGGGGTATGTATGGACAGTTTCTAGTGTGTGTGGGTGTTTAAATCCTTTGCAAAGATCCTGGAACCCTTCTTGGATGAAAGTCTTCTGTATTAGAATTACTGTGGACAATCCACTGCCTTGTCTAAATTTAACTTAACTGTACTGGATAGCAGTCAGCACAAAACCCTGCCTATCGAACAGCCCACTGGCTGTGGCTTCAATCTTTCAGTTTATGCTGTGGGGGTGGCGCGTTGTTGGAGGTAGTACCCTGCTGAAGGTGTTACCAAGGGATGCCCAGGCGCACCTTCACTCTGATGGGCGACTTTGAAAGATATTCCAGCACTATTTGAAGTTAAGTGGAGGATCTCTCAACACTATCGGTCAGGTAGCACCTCTAAGCACAAGCATACTATCTGTAAGTTATCACTTTGACGTTTATGGGAGGTTGCTGCGTACAATTTATCTGCAGTGTTTCCTACAGTTACATAATGACTACACTGTAAGCACAAAACAGTCGTGATACAGGGTTTCAACCTGTACCATTGACAGTTCATTTCCACCCACGGTCACTGTCTGACCTGCTGAGTTGCATCACAAGCACACTTGATTAGCTGGAAAAAAAGTTTGTTGTGAAAGCCGATATAGAAAGTCTTTCTGTCTTCTATCGACCTCATTGAGATACCTTGCTGTAGATCTTGAACCTTTGACTACCCTACCGTTTATCTGTGGTCCAATGTTTCATTAGGAATGGAGGCCCTTGAACCAGGGTTTGAGCTCACTCTTTGCAACAGCGATCACAGATGTCTACCAAGCAAGATGCATTTGCTTGAGATCATCTACTACCACTCTCTGCCACCTAGGCAAACAGTGTGGTCACACTCACATCATTAAACCAAGTACTAGGGCACTGAAAACTGATACCATATTAATGGGACAACATAAATGTAAATTGGTATTGTTGTGTGGTTACTGGGTAAGTCACTGTTCCCTGCTCCCCTAAGAATTTTTTTTGGGAAATATAAATTAGGGCGGGAGTTTAAAATCAAGAAAATGAAATCAAAAGCTGTAAACAAATAAACACAAGAGGTTCTGCACATGCTTGAAATCCAGAGTAATGCATACAAAATGCTGGAGGAACTCAGCAGGCCAGGCAGCATCAATTGAACTATACAACCATAGAACCATAGAACACTACAGCACAGTACAGGCCCTTCAACCCTCCATGTTCTGCCCACCCATATAATCCTTTAAAAAAAAGTACTAAACCCACACTACCCCATAACCCTCTATTTTTCTTTCATCCATGTGCCTGTCCAAGAGGCTCTTAAATACCCCTAATGATTTAGCCTCCACCACCATCCCTGGCAAGTCATTCCAGGCACTCACAACCCTCTGTGTAAAAAACTTAACCCTGATGTCTCCCCTAAACTTCCCTCCCTTAATTTTGTACATATGCCCTCCGGTGTTTGCTATTGGTGCTCTGGGAAACAGGTACTGACTATCCACCCTATCTATGCCTCTCATAATCTTGTAGACCTCTATCAAGTCCCCTCTCATTCTTCTACGCTCCAAAGAGAAAAGTCCCAGCTCTGCTATGAAATGAAAGCAGTCGACGACTCGGCCTGAGACCCTTCACCAGAAACTCTCAGCCTAAAACGTCGACTGTTTTCATTTCCATAGATGCTGCCTGACCTGCTGAGTTCCTCCAGCATTTTGTATGTGCTAACGTAAATAAATAATTGTTTATGAAGGAAACCTCCTCAGTGTGAAACACAGAACATTCGCTGGTGTCCGGTTACTTCCATAATTTGGTTTTATAATTTCATCCACAGTGAGAACACTTTCCTAAGGACATGTTCTGTACTTAGATGCCCAGCCTAACTGTCAGCCACTGAGGGCTCATTAGAAGCAGCCCTTTGTTGCCAATCGATGCTGTCACACCATTTGGTTTCTTTGGATTAATTCACAATGTAGATGAATATTTCAATGATGATGACTAATGCTAAGTACAAGAAATGATGAACAGGAAGCCAGCTCTGGGAACCAGATACTGAAAGGATGCTGTGCGGAGTAGCCAGCAGCAAGCAGTGGGACGTGACAATTTGCTTTTAAAAGCCTGCTAATGAGCTTCCCACAGCAATCAACAGCTGCTCTTAGCCAGAGGAAGGCGCACACTTTGATTTTTTTTTAATCCTTAGTAGAAGAAATTATTTTTTAAAAGTTAATAATATAAAACAACCATTGCAGTAATGTTCAGCACATCATACTTTGTCTGTAGATAGAAACCAAAATGGAGTCACTAAATAAATCAGGTTTGTAACATGCTTAATATTGCAAACTTGATTCTGTTGGAATAAACAGAACTGCTCTGTTGACTATTGTTTGTTTCATATGGTCCAGCTCCAGAGCTACAGTGGATATAAATGAAGCCAGATCATTGATGTTCGGGAAACAACTGGCCCACTACTTCCTGTAATATTCCTGCAATTCCTGTAACTGCTTTTAAGTGAACTTGCTTTACTGCCTAGATTCAGAGAAGCATAGAGTACAAAAGGAGTCCCATCAAGCCTGTGCTGGCTCTTTGAAACTGCTATCCAATTAGTCCCAATGCCCTTTCCCCATAGCCATGCAATTTTTTTCCCTTTTCAAGTATTTATCCAATTCCCTTTTGAAATGTACTAATCTACTTCCATCAGCCTTTCAGGCAGAGCATTCTAGACCGTGAATAACAATCCCCCTCGTCTCTCCCTATTAGGAAATCAGGCATGCTGATCCTTGATAACCGAGTCTATAATGGAAAAGGGGATATTTCACATCCAGTCCCTGGTCTGTGCTGAATAAGCCACTCTCATCTGGGCTATTTATAGGGCCTAGTCGTTGGTCTTAGTCCCCCAGAATTAGATATGAGAAGCATCAGGTAAAGGTCAGAGTTCACCGACCTCTCTGCCTTGTTGACACGTGTGGATGTCAGGCAAAGACAAAAAGCTTCAGCAAGGTACCAGAAGGCATCAGGTCCCAGTGGAGCTGGAAATCAGCTCAATCTAGTCATCCTATTTTTAAAATTCTCATTCTGCTTTTCTCTCATTTTCCCTTATGATTCGACTTCTCTGACCTCCTCCAGATTTGTTCACTCCCACTCTCTCATTCAAGAACTGAATTCATCCCCTAAGCTCGGGGGGGGGGGGGGGAGGTCCCTGAACCTATATATTTTTCTTTTGAGATACAGCGCAGAATAGGTCCTTCCAGCCCTTTGAGCCAGGCTGCCAAGCAACCCCTCCATTTTAATCCCAGTCTAATCAAGAGGCAATTTACAATGACCAATCAACCCACCAAGCGGTATGTACGTCTTTGGACTGTGGGAGGAAACTGGAGCACCTGGAGGAAACCTTCGCGATCACAGGCAGAGCGCACAAACTCCTTACAGTCAGTGGTGGGAGAGTATCTCTCTCTCCTTCTGCCCTTCTTTACAGCAAGTCTTAATATCTGATATACCGATCAAGCCTTGGGTCATCTCGTAATATGGACTGATGTCAAACCTTGCTTGATAGGACTCCTGTGAGATTTGTTTAGTTTACAGCATGGAACAGGCCCTTCCGGCCTAACAAGCCTTGCCACCCAGCAACCCATCTATGCTGCACTTAACCCTAGCCTGATCACAGGACATTTTACGATGGCCAATTAACCTGCTAACAAGTACATCTTTAGACTGCGGGAGGAAAGCAGAGCACCCGGAGGAAACCCATGCAGTCATGTGGAGAACTTACCAACTCCTTACAGAAGGCACTGGATCTGAATTTCGAACTATGGCGCCCAAAGTTGCAGCACCGTCGCGCTAACCGCTACGCTAGGTGGCACCCCTGTTCGGCTATTCGGCTACATTAAAGGTGAAAATTGTATTTCCAAGCTTTTGTTGATGTTGAATTACCTTTCTGTATCGATGACGATGGCCATTATACTTTGCTTTTCATTTTCAAATTGTGGTTTCCATGGAGCCCAGAAATGAAAGGCACAAAACTGTTTTCATATAGTGTCTTTCACAACTGTACTGCATTGAAATGCATTGTGGAATCCTTCACGTCCACTCAAGAAGATCCATGCTTGAACATTTCGTTGGAAAGATGCACAACAATAACTCTAATGCTGCTGACACACTGGAAATGCTGAGCTTGGTGTAAGTTGTTAACAAAATAATAAGGTATAAAGCTTGCTTCAAGGTGATTACTCTCACATTTTTATGGGCACTCTAAACAAGGTGCTGTGTATTTATTATATGTCAAATGCATGATGAAGATAGGACAATGATAAGCTTCCTGATTTGCTTTAAGATGAAGGCATTGGCCAGACTTGTTTTCCCTTGATTACAGAAGATTAAAGGATGATCTGGTCTGGAAACTTAAGACAATTAAAGGATATGATAGTGCAGATAGAGGGAAACTATGTAATTGGATGGGTGAGCTTGGAACAAGGTGTTAGAACTTTAAATGTTAGAATCGGGTGATTCTGGAGGTGGGGTTATTCTTCAGTAGGGTAGTATAAATCTTGAACTATGGCCAGCTAAACTCTGGTTGTATTCAAGACAATTTAATTATTGACCTGAAAATTGCTTGGTTTAGATCAGTTAATACAATAAATCTGATGAAAGTGCTTGGGGTAAATGGAATTAAGGTACAGAATATTCATGTAGAAGAAGCTTAGGAATTTGAATGGCTGACTCCGACACCTATGGTTCTACTTTCCAATTTTTTCACAAGTTCTCGCCTCTCTGTCAGCATTACCTAATGGACGAATATGGATCGGAGGAGGATACTGGTGGGGATGACAGTAGTGCAGAGATGGCTAAAGTTTCTGGGAATAGTTCACAGGGCACAGGATAGGTATGTTCCACAGGAGAAGTTCTCAAATTGCAGGGGTAGGCAACCGTATCTGACAAAGGAAGTTAAGGACTGCATAAAACCCAAGGATAGGGTATATAAGACAGCAAAAGTGTGTGGGGAAGTTGGATGATTGGGAAGCATTTAAAATCCAACAAAATGCAACTAAAAAAAGCTCTAAGAAAGGAAAAGATGAAATTAGCCAATAATATAAAGCAGGAAACCAAAATTTTTTCCATTATATAAAGAGTAAAAGGGAGATGAGAGTTGATATTGGACCACTGGAAAATGATGCTGGTGAGGTAGTAATAGGGAACAAAGAAATGGTGAACATAATGAGTACTTTGCATCGGTCTTCACTGTGGAAGACAGTAGCCATGAGTGCCAGGGAGCAGGAATGAGTGCCATTTCTATTACAAAGGAAAGCATGGTAGGCAAACTCAAAGGTCTTAAGGTGGATCCTAGACCAGATGGATTACATCCTAGAGACTTGAGAGATGTTGCTGAAGGGATAACGGATGCATTGGTTGTGCTTTTTCAAGAATCACTTGATTCTGGCATTGTCCCAGAGGACTGAAAGATTGCAAATGTCACTCTGTTCTTTAAGAAGGGAGGAAGGCAAAAGAAAGTAAATTATGGACCAGTTAGCCTAACCTCAGTGTTTGGTAAAGTGTTGCAGTCTATTACTAAGGATGAGGTTTCGGGGTACCTGGAGACTAATGATAAAATAATTCAAAGTCAGCATGGTTTCTGAGAAGGGAAATCTTGCCTCACAAATCTGTTAGAGTTCTTCGAGGAAGTAACAAGCAGGGTGGACAATGGAGAGTCTGTGGATGTCATTTACTTAGATGTTCAGAAGGCATTTGATAAGGTGCCACATATGAAGCTGCTTAACAAGATAAAATCCTATGGTGCTAAAGAAAAAATACTGGCATGGATAGAGGAGTGGCTGACAGGCAGGAGGCAGCAAGTGGGAATAAAAAGGACCTTTTCCGGTTTGGCTGCCAGTGACTAGTGGTGTTCCTCAGGGGTCAATACTGGGACTGCTACTTTAATTGAAGGCACTGTGGCAAAGTTTGTGGATGATACAAAGATAACTGGAGGGGTAGGTAGTGCTGAGGAAGCAATGCGATTGCAGTAGGACTTAGACAAATTGGAAGGATGAGCAAAAAAATAGCAGATGGAATACATTGTTGGGAAATGTATGATAATGCATTTTGGTAAAAGGAGCAATAGTGTGGACTATTTTTTAAATGGGGAGAAAGTTCAAACATCAGAGGTGCAGAGGGACTGAAGAGACCTTGTACAAGACTCCCAGAAGGTTAATTTACAGGTTGAGTTTATGGTAAAGAAGGCAAATGCAATGTTGGCATTCATTTCAAGGGGAATAGAATGTAAAAGCAAAGAAATAATGCTGAGCCTTTATAAGACACTAGTCAAGCCACACTTGGAGTATTATCAACAGTTTTGGGCCCCATATCTCAGAAAGGATGTGTTGTCATTGGAGAGAGTCCAGAGGAGGTTCATGATGGTGATTCCAGGAATGAAGGAGTTAACATATGAAGACCATTTGGCAGCTTTGGGAAGAATGAATGGTGATCTCATTGAAATCTACCATTGAAAGGACAAGATAGGGTGGATGTGAGAGGATGTTTCTTATGATGAGGGTATCCAGAACTAGAGGGCACAGCCTAAAAATTGAGGGGTGACCTTTTTGAACAGAGGTAAGGAGGAATGTTTTTAACCAGAGAGTAGTGAATCTGTGGCATGCTCTGCCACTGACTGCAGTGGAGGCCAAGTCCGTGGGGATTTTCAAGGTGGAAGTTGATAGTTTCCTAATGAGTCAGGGCATCAAAGGATATGGCAAGAAGACAGGTGTATGTGGTACAGTAGGATCCGGGATCAGCGATGATGGAATGGTAGAACAGACTTGATGGGCTGAATAACTGAATTCAGCTCCTATGCCTTATGGCAGGGATGGCCAACCTATGGCGCATGTGCCAAAAGTGGTGCATTGGATGATTAGAAGTGCCACATTGCACCCCAGTGATGATAATAAAAAAGTAAGCCTACTCATGCAAAAAGTATGAACCAAAAACCGATTTGTAAAAAAAAATCTATAACAGGAATTCAAGTAGCTTAGAGCTAGAAATGGGTTTTACTGAGAATAAATCTAAAACTTAACAATTATTTTAGCGATCTTATTATTTCGTGCACATCTTTTGGCGAATGTTATCTTCTTTCACATTGATCTGTTTTCAATTTTTAAAAAATGTTCAATGAGTCAAACTAGGAAAGAAGGACTTCTGTTCTGCAGTCGTTCCATAACTGTTCAATACGCATTTAATACTTGTTTTATCCTGGGGTGCCAGGTGTCTGCACCAGCGGTGCGTCGCAGGTTTTTGCCAGTCAGTTTACAATTGACACTCGTGTGCTACGGAGTTGTGCTTTGTTCGTCCTTTGTGAACATTTGCAGTTTTGTACTTCTTCGAAAATTAAGCCTTGTTTTTACATTCAGTTACCCATCACAGTGCAAAAGAAAAGCAGAAAGTGATAGTAAGCGTAAATTCAATGAACAGTGGGAATATGAGTTCTTATTTATAGCGGGTCCGTCAGGAAAACCGTTGTGCATTGTTTGTGAAAACACTTTCTCACATAATCGAAGACATGAGCTTAATAGACACTATAAAATACAACATCAGACTGAAATAGAAGGAAAACTGAAGCTAGTGCTTGGGTCTGAGTTACGGAAAGAATATGTGATTAAGAAAAAGGAAGAAATCAAAAGAAGACAAAATATATTAAAAGTCTCATTAAGGCAAGTAATGTTTATCTTGTTTTATATTAAATCAATATATCATATAAAATGCTAAATATGTCTATACTAATGTATTTTTATAAGAATTGAATGGGGGTACAAGAGTTGTACGGCGCATCTGAACTCGTGTGTGAAAAAATTGATGCATGGAATGTAAAAGGTTGGCCACCCCTGCCTTATGGTCTTATAGTCTAATATTGTGGTCATTGGCTGTGGGCCAAGTAGAATTAAGGCCTCTGGTTCATTCAGCATTCTCCTTGGCAATTTGATCTTGTTTGGTAGCCTTGAGGAACATCTGAGAAGCTCCTGTTCCTGATTGCTAGAAGTAATTGCAAATCAACACTGAGTGAAAATCAGGATTAGGTTCGGCTGGGATAACTACTGCAGTCCCGAGCAGACCTTGTGTACTTGGTTGCATAACCCACCCTCGGATAATGACAGCTTGGTCAAGGGGCTGGTGTCTGAATGCTGTCCATCAGACAATATTCCAGCAACGGGAGCAAGCCTTCAGCGAACAAGAAGAAAAAACTTAGACCTGGCACAAGATAAATGAACTCCTGTCATCCAAGTTATCGGAGCATGTCAGACAACTGTCTGAGCAGTATACTGGTACTATTAGTTGAGTTGTAATTCAGTGAAGCAAATTAAACCCACTGAGAGCTCTTATGTCACTGTATGTGCACAGGTGTGCCTACATGCAATGTAAAGTATCAGAAACAAAACTAGAGCTAGAAGTAATTTCAACACAGCAGCTGCGAGTGAGGTGGCAGCTTACAGTTACCCTTCAAGCTATATAAAGATTGCAGAAAGGTTGCACCTTTTTCAAGCCCAGAACAACCAAAAGAACATCACAGCCAATGAGCATTTTTGAAGTGCCGTCCCCGTCACAACGTAGGAAACATGGAAGCCAATTTACAGGTTTCTCCATACTCCGGTGTGACCTGATAATCCGTTGCAGTTGCGCTGGTTGAGGAATAAATATTTGCCGGTTTGCATGGAGGTGGCCCTGGCTCCACCTAATAGTCCCACAAGATCGGTTATGCACATATGAGTGAGCAAATTAGACCTTCGTTTAACGTCTCATTGGAAAGGCAGCATCATCCTCCACTGCAGCAGTCCCTCAGCATTGCACTCAAGTTTCAGCCTAAATTAAGTATCGAAGGAGTTGGAGTGGAACTTTAACCCACAACTGGCTCAATTAGAGACAAGAATGATTCCAAATGAGCCCCAGCCTTACAGCTATTTTAACAGTATAACTAATTATCTAAATGTCTTCAGTGACTTTGGGCAATCTCTATCCAGGCCAGAACTAACCCATTCTTTTTCAATAAAAACCCTAAATTAATTTTCTCAGTTTAATACAGTATATCTCATTGGCTCATAAAGGAAATGCAAAGGTCACATTGCACTGTCCTGATGGTGATTTCAGGAGAGACTGGCTCCGAGGAAGCTTGGACAGGCAATCTTGGTACTGTTTGCAATTGAATGACAGCGGCTACAGAAAAAAGCACAAAATAAAGTGCTTACTAGCATTTTTTTACTATGCCAAGCACAATGGTTTATCCAAGATAAATAATTTATGCCTCTGCTTCCGCAAGGTTTGTTCCTTTTATTCGTCAGTCACAGCCCATGGATAATGCAGCTGATTTTCCTTCCCCAGTTTCCTTTCAGCTGAATGACTTGCCAGGCTGTTTCAGGGGGCAGTTGAAGAATTAATCATATTGGTGGGTCTGGAATCACAAATAAAGCAAACTGAGTAAGTCTACGGATTTCTATCCCTAAAGGACATGAGTGAACCAGATGGGTTTTTACAGCAACTCTAGTTTTATAGTCGCAATCGCTGATAGCAGCTTATTACTCCAGATTTTATTTTTAAAGTAATTGATTTTAAATTCCCCAGCTGTAACAGTAGAATTCGGACCTCTGGAGTTACCAGTCCACCATGTCTTCCTGGCAATGCCTGAAACTTGAATCCATCCAAAGATTTTACAGGGGGTTTTGTTGGTTTTCAATATGTGGCAATGAGACACATCACCAATGAAGGAGAGATAACAATTGTGTTGATAACTAATAGCAAATGTTTCCTATACTGGGGAAGTACAGTACCAGAAGGCACAGACTCAGAATACATCCCTTTAGAACAGAAATGAAGAGAAATTTCTTTAGCCAGATATTGGAATCTGTAGAACTGTTTGGCACAGATAGCCTTGGAGACCAACTCATTGAGTATATTTTAAGCGGAGGTTGATGGGTTCTTAATTAGTTAAGTTACGAGGTGAAGGCAGGTTGAGGATGCGGTTGAGGAGCATAGTAAATCAGCCATGATAGAATGGCAGAAGAGACTTGATGGGCCAAATGGCCTAATTCTGCTCCTATGTCTTTTGGCCTTATGGTGTCTCGTCCTTGTTCCTCCCCAATTCACCAGCGTGTTTACGTCTTCCAGATCAGCAAAGAAATAAGCAAGTGAAAATGCCTTTTTTGTTGCAGTCTAGACTAGATCTATAGTACAGTGACAGGCTGTGTGGAAAATGTAAAAGGACATAAAAATGCAAACATAAACATTGCAAACAAGATTTCCACCTTATTCCTGTCTTAAGTGCTGTGTGTGAAAATTCCTTCAGGATATTTTGACTTGCTGCCTTGGAGTTTTTAGCTCTTTACAAACTCAGCAAAAATAAAGGCTGAAGGAGGTTTGAGACTGCGAGTCAAAATATCTTGGGAAAATTTACTCATAACTCTTTAAAAAGAGGTAAAGAGGAAACAAAATTCATACAGTTGAGTGCAACTCTCAGTACTCTGAACAATAAGAGATTAATTTCTCTCTCTCTCTCACTCGTTCTCCACTGTATGCTTTTCTTTTCCCTCTTCTAAACCTGGGTGTAACCTGTTAAAGAGGAAAAAGATTAAATGTTCAAGCCTGAGCATGTAAACATATCCAAGCCCATTGTAGTATATGTGGAATTCATATAACCTTTCAAAGATAATTAATTGTGTTACAGTCTTGGTATTTATTGAACTTTAAGAGCGTTGTAACAGGATATAGTTTTATAACACATCTGTTAATATTCTATTAAAACCAAGGGGAGTGTGAGACAGAAATCATTTTTCATATTTCTAAATGTTTATTGCCTTTTGTTTCTACCAGAAGAACATTTTCTGGCAAAATGGCTCCACAGTCAATTTACCTAAATTGATATTTTTTAAGTGATTCTGCAGTATCTGAATAATAAATTTTATTTACATTTAGTAAAACATAGTATAGGACAGTCCTTGGTAGTAACAGAGGGTCTAGCACTAAAACTTCTGTCACAAAATAATACATCTCCCAAAATAGGAGATGAGTAGATTATCAATTTTTCTGTACAATGTGATTTAGCACTGGTTTTTATAAGTGTTAACATCATGGATTTAGGGGGCAAAGATAGAATGACTGCAGTAATAGATTTTATTATTATGTGGACAATTCAAAGGCTGTAATTTTTAAAGAGAGTAATTTTCAAAGTATGTGTTCTGGTCATGATTCCCACTGACTACTTTGCCTTGATGACCTAGAAATTTGAAATTCATCGATCGACCGTAGTGCCATTTCCCCATCAGTGAAAATAACTCAGTGAAACCTGCTTGTAATAAAATGTAGGCATGAAAGTTCCTTGTAATCAACTGTAGATTATTTCTTTGTAATGCTGCAGTAAATATGTCACAAACACCTTTTAATACCCTTCTGTGAATGTCATCCTGCCATCTGCTAGTTTGCCTTGCATAAACCAAAAATCATCAGACTGTCACACCCTTTGGGGTTAGATCTTTACTCTGTGCGACAGTGCGAAAAAGAGTGATGGTTGTACTACATCTCTCCTGAATACTATTTCCAATTAAGTGAACAGAGGTAAAAATTGGATGTGAAATGTGCAGCTGAATCACTATCATGCATTTTACACTTTGCACAGAGTTCACCCGTCCTGGTTGCATTCTAGCACCAGACGACATGGGGTTAACTATTATAGAGTCTAAACCGGGAAACATTCCTCACAGTTCCCTTTTCTGAATGTTTTGGGTGTGTAAAATCCACAAATGACTGATCTGATTTTCTACAGATATTTACACAGCCTCAGAAAATCCCAAACCAAAGCAACAGTCATTGTTAAAATCTGTGCACGGCACGATCCCACAAACAGCAGTGTCTGAAGGCCCATGGTATTGTTTGAGGGAATAGAAATTTTGCCTGGATGCCAGGAAAAATTTCCTAGTTCTTCCTCAAAGTGGGATCAGCTATGTCAAACTGAAAACAAAACAAACAAGCCAGACTTAACATCTCAACAGAAGGCATCCATTGGAGCTTTTGCAAACGATACAAAAGCTGGTTGTGACTCATTAGTAAGGAGAAGCACAGTAGATGGTGAGAAAAATGGGCAGAAAATGTAACTGAGTCTGGGGAAAATGTGAAGAAATACATTTGGAAAGAGCAAACAAACCAATGAAATATATAATAAATTGCCATTTACTGACAAATTTAGTGTAGCAGTGGAACCTCAATCTTATCTGTCCTCAAAAGTCCAGCTTGCTAATCATTCCTCATAACAAAATGTCTCCATTCTAGGCAATTTCCTAGTAAACCTCTGCATTCTAATGCTATTGCATCCTAATAGTGATTAGAACCATACACAATACATTAATTAACTAGTGTTTTATACACTTCTAGCATAACTTCCAACCTACTCTTGTATTCTATTCCTTGCACAATAAGGAAAGATATCATATATGCCTCTTCAATCATATTTTCTATCTACCACCTTCCCCCAACCTGGGATGTGGTGACTCCAGGACAACGCAGAAGAGACTTCAAGGCCTTTACTGATGATGGAGACATTTAGTGTGAGGAGAGGAAGCAAGGCTGGAATTGCTCTCTTTGAGAGAGGAGACTAACGGCAGAAGATGTACCATTGTATAAGACAATGGGAGATGTAGATAAGAAGAATTAGAAGGATCATTTATTTCTCCCTTGGCTGAGTGCTAATAGCTACAAATTATGGATTTATGGCTCTTAGAGGAAGGATTAGAGAGGAATTAAGGAAAACTTATTTTTAGCCAAATAGTTGAGCTGGCTGGTGGCACAGTGGCATCAGCACCGGACTTCGGAAGTGAAGGCTCTCAAGTTCGAACCCAGTTGGCCCCTCCCGGGCACGCTTTCCATCCGTGCCGGGTTGAGCGTCGAGCTGGCCTCTCGGCCTCGTAAAATATAAGGGTCAAGTCAGGAACGTTCATACCGTGACCCGGTTAATCCGAAAGGAGACCAATCCTGACACCACGCGCCAGACAAGAATGGCTGACCGTCTGGTGTGACAAGCTATGAAATGAAATGACCAAATAGTGATAGGGCTACGGAACTCACTATCCAAAAGTGTGAGCGAGACAGTGACTTGCTACATTTAAAGGCATCAAGATGAGATCACCTACAAATCTGCCACTGAAGAGCTGATGTGGACACAGTGAGCTAAATGGCCTGGTTCGGTCGTGAAATTTTCTATAATCAGAAGGGTGGTGCATGCAGCAGCACAGCACGTGGTCAGTGCCACACTCAAGTCTCGGCCTCGATTTTCTGTTCACGTTTCTAGGGAATATCAGGGCTGATACGTCCCGTAGTGAAAAATGCTGCCAAAAGTCAAGAGATTGGAGCCTGGACTCAATGGTAGCAGATGGTTAACGCCCATTGGAGATAAAATAAAACCTTGGAGACAAAGGTAGCACAAACAATTCCAAAGACATTTAAAACTGGGCTTGCATCTCTTTGTCACATAATTGTTGACTAAAGGAAAGGCATCTTTATCCACCCACGCTAAAGATACACTTTTCAATGACAGCTACCAACACAAAACATGCCCACCAATTTATTTACCTTGCACAGTTTCAGTATAAATACCATAACTGAAAATAGTCAGGCTGCCTAACCGGTATATTTTATGTTAGACGTATGGAAAATACCATCCTGCATAATAAATAATCGATTGAATTAGAGCCTGTAACCAAATCTGTTTTCCAACAACATTGACAAAGCACTCAAGTTTTCCTCTCAAGCTTCATGACATCATCTGAATCATTGAAAGATATCCATTACTGTATATATGACCCTGCCATTTTATATGACAATTGGCTTGACATCACAGAATTCCAAAACTCAAACCGACTTCCCATTCATTGATTACACAATAATGCATCTTATCAAATGTCAGTCTTGGCTCAGTAGTAGTTCTCCTGCCACTGAGTCAGAAGGTCATGGATTCAGCCCTCACTCCAGAGATTTAACTATGTAATTTAGGCTCACACTTCGGATCAGTAATGAGAAAGTATAGCTTTTTCAGAGGTGCTGTCCTTCTATGGAATGTCAAATCAAGGACTCATGTCAATCAATAATATCCAGTAGACGCAACTCGTACCTGAATTCAGATTCTGAAGATTGGGATTCATAATCTGATGTTCAAATTCTGCCTTAGCAATTTCTAAATTTGAGATCAGTTTAAAAAAAATAAAGCTGGTATCAACAAGATAAAAGATTGCTCAGATGCTGGACTATTTTAAAGTTCTTAATGACTCACTAGTTCCCTGGCCTAGTTTTGCCTAGCTGTGTCTCCAGTTGTGTAATTGATTCTCTATGTCAAAAGAATACAAGGCATCAGGTCATACAGCACAGTAACATGCCAGTTAGTGTAATGCTCTTACAATGCTGGTTCTAAAATAGGGGTTGAATTCCTACTGCAGTCTGTAAGGAGTTCATGTTCTCTCCATGACCGCACAGGTTTGTTCAGCGTGCTCCAGTTTCCTCTTGCATTCCAGAGACATACAGGTTAGGGTTAGTAAACTGTGGGCATGCTTTGTTGGCAATGGAAGTGTGATGACAATCCTCGATGATTTGATTTGATGCCAAAGGATGTGCTTCACAATATGCTTTGATGTACATGCGACAAGTAAAACTAGTCTTTATCTTTGTCTTAAATTAAGAACTCCTTTGATCAACTAGAGTTGCCATTAAATTCATTCAGACACCAGCAAGAGAGTTTAGCCAATGGCCTGACCATGATTTATAGGTATCAACAGTAGATCATCCAATACATTATAAAGAGCACTGAGATATTGTTTGAAGGATGTCTCAAGAGCTTCCTTGAAGCCTTCTTACCAACTTACCTGAATCGTCAGCTGTAATTGATCCAAATGGAGAAAATCCTGGAAGGCAGTGGACAAACCAGAATTTTTTGCTGGAGTACATAGAAGATCAGTGAGATGATAGAGGGAATATATCACCTCCCATACCGTTTACCAACAAATGTTCTGCCCCATTGGCTGCCTCAGTAACTTCAGAACCTACAAAACTGTACTGGAGGTCATCCTCATTTCAGAGGAAGAAGAGATAGTATGTCTGATTGCTGTTACACAGAGTTTGCTGACTTCAAATGGCCTGCTGTTTCAGAAATATATCATTGCATTTAAATTACTTTGAGATGTCTTGAGGTTGTGAAAGGTGCTCTGTAAATACAGTTCCTTTTTACATGATAGAAATATCTTACTATTTTACCATTTATTAATTCAAAGTACCACAGTCACATTTACATATAACCTTACTACTGTTCTGAGACCTTTTTATTCTTAGTCTCACTGGATAGGTCTACAAAATTCAAAGGTGTGGCTACTATTTCTCCAGGTTGTTCCTCCACAAGGTGGTGGTCTCACTGCGGTTTAGTTCTGTGACAATTCTTCCTAAGAGAAGAATCAAAAATCTATGGCCCATAAAATTTTGTACATTTTAAGTTTGAAATAATATGGTGAAATCCCTCCAGTTATATCTACAATATTTGTCGAATTACAGATCCTTAATTAATTCAACTTTGTCATAGATGCTTGCTTGACATTGTTAAGCTGCCGCACTTTCAAGCTTCACCTCTAAACGATACATTCATTCAAACTCTTGTGCCCTGTAAGTTTTGTATCTGAGCCTGTTAGTGATTCCAAAAGAGATAGTCAGAAATTCTACAATGTGTATAAATGAGTGTATCAATTTTTGATATAAAAGCAAGGAAAAAATTAAAAATACAAGGGTGTAGAAGAAATGACAATATTGAGGAATAAACAAAAAGTATATATGAATGACTATTTTTCACAACTTCAGTTTTCTCATTGTCAAACAGACTTCAAATCCGCCAACAGCCCACACTGGCATAATGATCCTATTTAAGATGTAATCATCGACCATCTCGATGGTATGTGTTAACAATTCAATTTCCAGAGTTGGACTTTCTTTTTGGTTTCTGATTCTTGTGCTTCTTTGCATATTTTTCTCTCATAGCTTTCCTTTTCCTGGCGTTTCAAAGTGCACCAAAACATCAATTTTGGACCTCTCCTTGTTCCTTTTGTCAGACTTCCTCTCAGTTAGTAAGAGTTCAGCAATTTAAGTTTTTTCTTGTGCGAAACCTATCCTGTATAAGATTTGTAAAAATTCTATTTTAAGGAAGATTGTGACTCAAGTTCTGTCCTTCATAGTTATGTAATTTAACTTTCAAATAATCAGTGTGAGAACTTTATAGAAATTCAATTTTGTTGATGTAGTATGATTGCGACACGATGCCTTTTTGCTGTTAACTGCAAATTACTTTCAATGCACTATGGGTTAATTTGGTCTAGCTGATTCTAAATAACCCTCAGTGCATAGAAACCTCCTTCTAGCTATGACAGAACTGCAATCAAACCATCCACGCACATAACAGGGTTGGCTGGTATTGTACACAGACCCCGCTTTCATAAGCTAAATCCCATTTGGATGCTGAAGCATTGGCTCATATTAAATTTCACGTAAGTGATATTGCAAGATCCTATGACATTCACGTGCCTCAGGGGACCCCTTCAATCACCTCCCCCAGCCTGTTCAACACAACCATTTTGTTTATACATTACTGCCCTTGCATAAAAAATGCTGAATGGGTCTTTTTTTTCCTCCTTTTATTGACTGTTTTGCTCATTTGCATAAATGCAATTAAATCATTTCCACTCGTCCTACTTTCGAGCAGAATGCAGAATTTATTGAAACGTGCAAGTAAAATAAAGCTAACCTTTTCTTTTGCCGTGCATTTTACGTGCTTTAGAAAACACGTTCGGGTTACAGCGGGGGGCAACTCTGATTAGTAATAGTCAAACTCTGGTGATAACAGTTGCCAGAAGTGGTTAGAAAGACGAGGGCCGGGTGCGAGTGGGGGCTGGGGGTGTTAAGCTGTGTTCACGCCGTCAGTGTCACACTGGCGATTTAACTTGGACTTCAATCACTTTAGTTAAGAGAAGGTCAGGAACTCTATTATCTTTTAACTGTTCGTGACTCCTCTGACCCATGTGTGTGTACTTACTCAGGTGATCGGACTCAGAGCGGGTTCAGTGAAGCCGTCAGTGTACAGGCTCAGATTGCTTTCTATTTCTCTGTTGAATCTGCAGCCATGCCCCGGCTCCTCTGCCTGTTCCATCTCCCGTCGTTTTAAGAATTTCATTCATTCAAAGTCAAGGCAAGTGAACCGGGCCCGTGGAGGAACTGGGAATCAATAGGCTCCGGCAATGCTTTCGCCTTGGAGTCAGATGATTGCGTAAAATGATGATAAATGATGACATGGCGATCAATAGCTTAACCGATTATTTGACTTTGTTCTTATCCAGCGCGCCTCTGCCTTTGCTGGACATAGTACTTGCCATAAAATGTTCTTTCGTACGTGGGACATTAGAGATGGCTTCGTGCTGGAATCCTAGGGTCAAACAGGCTCTACGGCCTTCCATGTACATATCGTGTACTTGTCTATTCTAATCCCGTAGCCTGCTGTGCCATGATAATCATTTAAATGCTCATCCAGCTACTGACTGAATATTGTAAGAATACCTCCCTTCACCACCCATTCAGGTAGTGACCCAGATTCCCCTTCCATACCTGTTACCTTTTACCTCAAGTTTATGCCCTCTAGTTCTCGACACCATTGCAACAGAGGGAAATTTACTCTTTACCACTTCTATGCCCCTCATAATTGTGTCAGGTCCTCCTCAACCAGCTTCGCTCCAAGGCGTGCAGCCCCATCGTATCCAGTCTCCCCTCATAACTGAAACACTCCATGACAGGCACCGTCCTAGTATTCTGGGGAGGAGGGCTGCAGACTATCTCATCCACATCTCCCAGGAGTGAACCTGGATGCTCCTTGGGTAACTTTTCCTTCCAGACAAACTGACAGCTATCGACCCCAAGATGCGAGACCGCGCGTCACGAATCGAGGCCAGCGCCCGGGACTCCAGCCAACGGCCACCAGACCACGGAGGGTTAAGAGCTGCCTATAATACTCCAACCAGCCAGATGGCTTCAATGGATAGGTCATGATTTGCTTACCTAGTAGAGAAACCTCATAGATGCGGAATAGAAGGCCTTTAACTATTTGCATTTCATAACTGTTTGATTCAAAATTTCAAATAGATTATGATCACTGGTAATCAATAACATAGAATTGTATTATTGAATGATATTTAATCCAGACAATATTTCCAAACTTATTTGGAGACGCCCCTAACAGAGGCTCTAAGACTGTCGCTCGGTAACCAGTAACTTTTTAAGATCTATGTTATTGAACAAGTCTGGGTCTAAAGGGTCCATTTATTAACGCACCGATTCATTTTGCGCTCCATTATCCCCCAAGGAGGAAGCATTGGGACCGGTTTGTTTTGCCTTTTTTGAGCAGTAGGTTAAATTGATAATGTAAACGATGAGCATTTCACTGAATAACTCGACTTGGACGCGGTTTTGATTATTTTTCCTTGCTGGAATTTTCCATCGGCTCTGATCGATTAACAAAATAAACAATGTGGACCCCCTGTATTTCACCCACAGTGGAGACTCTGTGTCCGGCTGAGAGAGGGGAGGGGGAGATGGGCGAATAGCAGGCAGCTCGGTCTCTTGTGAGTAACGTTTGTTTACACCAGCAAACTGTAAACAAGGCAAGGTCACCGCGAAGCTCCGCACGGAGTGAGTATACGCAAAGTTATGCGGATGCTGAAAATCAGCAAATGCTCAGAATTCTTAGCAACTCGGAGAAGCTGAGATAATTTTCCTAATGTTCGACTTTTCATTACATCCAACCGTCGCTCTTATTTAGCTGCTGCATATTGGTCTGGCCACAGATTAAGCAGTTCGGTCGGTTTATTCATAGGAAAATTTGCGGGGCAGTCTCATGATTTGATACAATGATTCTGCATTTGGAGCTAGTTGGAGTGGATGGTAAAATGAAGCAGTTTTATAACGGTATTAGTTATATAAAATCCCCCCTCGGGTCACTGATCCTCGCAATCCCGCTTCCTTTCAATATATGTAATTATAATTATTCCATAAAAAAACTGGATCCGTCGACTCCTAAAACAATTTGGGGTATCGTGTTGTGCCTTTATTTATAAGTGTATGTGTGTTGGGGCGGAGGGGGTTAGGGAAGTAGAGGATGTGGAGGATCATTTCGCTGCAGTCAGAGCTTCTGTCCGAAGCTAAACTCATTCCTTTCTCTTACGTCTTCAGTGAATGTAACCCGAAAAAAAAAACAGGCGTTCTGGCCAACTGCGACGGTGCATTAGGATTCCGGTTTCTGAGTGTGTGCAGCTCTGCTGAGGCACGACTTGTACCGTTCAATTGCCAGTGGGAACTGGCCGCTTCAACAGCCCGAGTGACATTTAAGGTGTCCGGCGGCGTTGCTGCTACGGAATCATTCCCATTACCTGTAGGCGTTGTCGCCGCGCAGGATAAATCATGCAAAATCGATCGCCCAGTTCTTAAAGATCTCTCGGAAAAAAAATCCTGCTAAGAGTCTAACTGCTCGAACCGGCGCTAAAGATTAAAACTCGCGTTTTGCTATTCATTTAACTCTTCGTACGTCAAATATTCCGCAATTCCCCCCGAAATGCACCGGCCACTTCACCACTTAGATTACCTTGATCTTCCTATTATAAGATTGTTCTTTAAATATATTTTCGCGAACGTTTCTTGGGGCCTGCAAAGTAACCGAACTGAGCCAAACCGAATTATTGGTAGTTAGAGGAATCCTCACGTCCTACATCCAGTAATCGAGTTATTGCGTACTGGTTTACGTTACTTGATTGAGTTCTTTTCAGGAGGTATAGTGCAATGTACATGGATTTCACACTGGCATTAGTGAGAGTATAAAAGATTCATAGTCTGGTTCTGTTTGCTTCTGTTGGCACTTGCCTTTGGAAAATCACTGACCGTTCGGAAACTTGGGTGGATCGCATTCAACAAGAGGAAGGTGTAAGTTTATTTATTGACCGGAAAGCAAAATAAGACAAATACAGGAAAAGGACCAATTTAATTTTTTTTTATTTATGCGATTTTGCGAAAGTCTGAAGCAATATAGAAACATGCACACAAAACCCCAGCTCCGTGCAGCTCCGTGCGGCCAATCCCCGGACCAATGAATTCACCAAAAATGCTTCAACTTTCCAAACCGTTGTAAGGTGCCGGAAATACAGCTTTGTACACGAAACTATCAAAACATACTCCACGCAAACGGATCCACGTGTACTGCCTGTTTGTCTTTTATGGGCAATACGTTAATTCCTCTATATTCAAAATGGGTTTTAGTTCAGATTCAGTAGATAGGTCACTGGGCTGTTTGAGTTACTGAGACTAACTTCCCCCTACTGTGTAACAGTCAAAGGGAAATATTAGGGAGCATGACTTGAAAAGATAAATGTTTATATTAATGGCGTCAAGATGCAGAATGTTTTAATATTCCTATTTCAATAACATACATTTTATTAAACAGTTTAGTTTTCCCGTATTTCACATAAGGCGTTTTCCCAAAGAGCATAAGAAAAGGGATTCCTCCTTCAATATCTGCCTGGTCTGCATTGTCTAGGATACTGTGTGGAGTCATGGGACAGATGCGGCGGAGGTCTCCTCTGGGGAACGGTCAATTATTTAATTATACAGGACTGCATTCATTAAGGGTGCGGGTCTGTTTCGTCGAGCCGGGGCAGATCGGTTAGAAACACAACGGTCTGCATCAACTGCTTGCTGACTGCATGAAATGAAGGTCAAATGCAATAACAAAGGCTCCAAGTTTACCTTGAACTTCCCTGTCTGCACATATGGGAAAACCAGAGATGAATTCCCCAGCATTTTTTTTATTTATGCTGATATTGTCATGCTTCATTCTCTCTCTCCCTCACACAGTATGTTCATTATTTAACAGGCTATTCATCTGCTTTTCAATCACCTTTACCAATTGATGTATGTCTATTCACACATTTATATCCGTAGATCTTACACTCATTTTTATCGCTTATGCCATTTAAGATATGTGTTATTTTAGCTTGATTCGTGACATATTAGGAGAAATCTGCATCTGAATTCCATTGTGCCCATTACATTTTTTAATTTGACTTCCTTGTTTTTCTAAACATTACAGATCTTAAGATTTGATACACTCACACTTTTGCCAGTATTTATCTATATTTCGCTGCACGTTCACCTTTGGCGAAGTCATTCTATGCATGGGATCCCTTTCTCTGTCACTGTGCTTGGTTGTTGAGATATCCCCAAACGCTTCAAGGTGAACCCACGAACTTTCCGTTTTCGGGGTTTCTTGTTGACTCACACTGTAAGAGCCTCTTGTGTAAGTATCATTCTTCGGCTGAGTCGGAGACAGGTTAATGCCCGGTCTCTGCCCCCGGGCACGTTGTCTCGAAAAGCTGGTAGTCTTAACTGGTTCTTTTTTTAAATCTGATGTAATTCTTTCAGAAAGCAATGTTTTTTTTTAAATATTTAGATTTTTAAAAGGGTCACTCAGAATTAAACGTTATGTTTCCCTAAATTGCTGACGGGTAACCTTATGTGGAAAAAGGCGGACTGGAAGGATTACGGTGCGAAAGTAGAATTCAACATTTAACACACATGCAGTGTGGGGAGAGTGAGTACTCCACATTACGGAGGGGGCTGGGAAAATGTATGTAATTACACGATGGAACAGAAAAAGAGGGACAAGAAACCCAACAGCATTACAAATATGTAGAGCACACAGGGACGGTGATAGAATGATTCAGATAGCCAATGAAAAACTGAGCTGTTACTGTAGGTAAAAGATACTCATTTATATTGGAAAAAAAGTTCTGCGCAATAGCAGTTAATTAATACCGAGGTGGTATTGACAGTTGTGTTTTCTCGAACATATTTGTCATCAATGGTGTACTTTCTTTTCAGTCCGATTTTCCCCAAAAAGTGTCAGCAGGATCTGAATCAGTTTAAGTGTACATTTTCATTCCAGGCAGTCTGTTGCACAGCTTCGAAGGTAGGAACCACCGGGTTGGTCGTTACCGCATTGATTAGGATACTGAAGATGGCTAGAGGACACAAAGCAAGGCACTGCAGGATATGTTTGGATTGGGGGGGGGGGCGCGCTACAATAGACGGGGGATGTTAAAGAGATTATTTGAGTGAGGGGACGGGAAGAATGAAAAAGGAGACTATCATGTACCTGTACGGAATGATTGAGGGAATTTATTGCATACAGCAATGATTGCTGTACATCGGGATACACTCGCGTTCTTTTTTTTAAAGAAAAGGATTGCTGTAATTTATTAAACTGCACACGACCAGGAGCTGAATAGGAATACTATTGACCTTTCGACAATCGAACAACATTCGAGTGATATCTGTTGCATTATCCATCTTATTTCCTTCGGAACTATTGAGGTAAAGATGTTTGGTCATTTTACATCCAGTGATATAAGAATGGCCCTGATAGCTGTTTTATTTCCATTGTCCATTCGAAGTGGTATCAGTCCTTTACTCATTATAAATGTCTACATTGCAAGTAATGTTCATTTGATTTGTTAATTATATTGCTGTCTGTGTAAAATATATTATACATTTTATGTATCAAATTCTGAGTTGGATATTGATCACAACCTTAGTTCTTTTACCTTTTATTTCCGATTTCCTTATATCATTCTGCTTCTCCCATAAAACACACAATAGTCATACAGATCTTTCATTCTTGAGAGACCTTTCATCGCGCCTACCTTTTAATGAGCAGAGTGCCTCATTTGTTCAGCACGTCAGTGGAGGCAACAGAATAACGAGCCCCATTACGGCTCAAACTCGCGGCTCCTCACTGCCTTTCAGTTTAAAAAAAATACAAAAAAGTTCACGGTTTTATTTCAGCAAACGTGAATTCTTCAGCCTGCATCGTATTTTCCTCGACAGTTTGCAACCTACAGAGAGAAACACACTGGCTTTAATCCTAAACTGCCAGTCTTAAAAGTCATCCGCGTTTAAACAAATATAAATTTCATGAGGGCACAGTGGCGCAGGAACACTTCGTGAGAATTATTTGTTGGATTTGAACAGATGTAACTGGTGCAGCAGTGCCTGCTCGATTAAAGAGAGAAAAATGTTAAAATGTCCTGATTGCACGTGTAAAACTATCGGTGACTGTACGTAGCGAGTCCTTTATGCAATCCACGGTCCTGTCGTGACCATGTTATTACAATGTATTTTCGCTAAACAACTTCATTTTAATGGTTTCAATAACTATTTACTGAAATTACATTATTTTGCAATCTTTATGTGGTTTTGCGTTTGCCTCGAGGACGTCAGGACACTGCGCTTCGAAGTTACATTATTTGCCACGTATCCCTGTGCAAGGATCCAGATGCATTTTCATTCAACGCTGAGTTTTCAGTGACTAGTAGCTAAATGGAACAAGTGTGTGTGTGTGTGTGTGTGTGTGTGAGAGAGAGAAAGAGAGAGAGAGAGAGAGAGAGTGTGTGTGTGTGTGTGTGTGTGTGTGTGTGTGTGTGTGTGTGTGTGTGTGTGTGTGTGTGTCTGGAGAGAGCGAGAAAGCTTACGACGGACCCCCAGATCTACGTTCCCCCCACCTATCCTCGCAGGCTCCCCGGAGGACAAACAGCTTTTGCCTCTACCTCCTCTCTCATCTCATCTCTCTGTACGCTCCATCGGGCTGATTAACAAAATGCCAAACGCAACTCTATTCCTAATTCCCCAGACGTCAGTGTCAATCAGCTTTTAGATATATACAGCTGTGGGCGACTTCTTCCTTCACTAAATCTGCAGCTCTATAAATTGTTAGGGGTGGGGGTTGGGGTAAAATAAAGGGTTCGGAGACACCGAAGAACTACGCTACAGCTCCAAAGCAAGTCTCGTAACCGCATGGGAAAATGGGGAAAGGACAATATAATGTTATCCATCAATGTGTTTGAGTCGGAGAATAGAAAGCAGAATGAGATGAGGTAAAATATTAAACGAGTCCCACATGTATCTTCAATGCGGACAGGCTGATCGATTAGATGACGGGTTATTAAAAAAATGCATACATTGCGTGTTCCGATCGTATTAACGTTGGTTAAATTCCCTTCATGTCCCACACTCTTTAAAAAAAAACACAAAAAAAAATCTTTCTCACAATTGCCCTTCCCATTTCCCAAGAAAGACGACTCACCTTCTTGCAAATAAATAACAGGGTACGAAAGGGTTGGGTGGAGATTAACTTGATCTGTCTTGCTCGGGACTTCACGGTGAGATTGAAAAATAAATCTTCAGAATGCCCTTGAGTAACTTCTCAGCAAATTCTCCATTGCAGCGACTCGGTCTACCTGGAAAACAACAAGCCGGTAACAGTGACAGAATTTGTTTATGCGATATTTGAACCCAGCTAGAAAGAAAATGTCACATTTAATCTGACCACCGCAGTTTGGGCGGTTGTAGACAAAAAAAGCAACCACCCCTCCCCCTGCTCCGGACTCCAATAAACAAAAGGAATCGAGATCTTTGTTACGGTAAATGAGTTTCCAAGATGTTAAAATGCAGTTGCGCCTTTGCTAAACAGGAATCCGAGAAATCTATAAATCGTCGAATCGGTTAATAATAGAGAGATATATGACGGTGCAAAATCATGTCCTCCACCCTTCTGATCCATGCTTTCCGGAGGGAGGGTTTTGAGACGGGATGAACAGCTACAGAGGTTTCAGGCACATTCACACGACACCCACTATTGCAGAGAATAGTCCCCCCCTCTTAAAGCGGGTACGCACAATTGAAACGGGTCCGACTGGTCAGTTATTACCATTTTTCTTTTATTTGCGTCGGTTGATAGTGTAGTCGTTTTGTTCACCTGAAAATTTAGTCCTGCGTTTTCATTTCCACTTCAAAAATAAATGTTGCGCAACCAAAAATGAACTGGTTTTAGGTTCGCGAGCCGAAACAGTGTAGATGGTTTGATACTTTATGGAGCCGTGTGGACACGTTGACTCCATCGAAAACTCTGAGATTACAGTGGTAATTTATTGAGCTAATTTAACAAACTAGAGATTAATGCAGTACCGTTAATGCATAGTTGGATGTTAGACGTTATTTCTGTGCAAGGGTAAACAGCAGAGAAAACATTGGGAATTGGGGTAGTGCTTCGGGACTCGAATGAAATACGCGTAATGAGAACTTTAGCGTGGAATAGCAGTTTCAAGTCAATTTTACATGCTTGAAATCAGCAGACCAGCAATGTGCTTACACCAGGAAATATAACAGCAAGGAAATTGCGCTAACAAAATTACGCGAGTAAAACTATTGGGTAACATTATATAAGATACGCAGACATCACGCACCAGCGTCTTTCCAGATCTCAATGTTTGGCTATTAACGATCTGGGGAAGAGGGACACGGACATTTAATTCGACCTGTTCCTCTCGATTACGCGTGGGTGACATGACAGCTTTAATAATCCAAGGACAACGGCTTCACACAAAGAAGCGTCTCTTCAGTCGTTTTTTATAACCCTCTGACTTGTCTTGATTTAGCAACATACTCATCGACGAAAGATTCGAACAGCTTTACTAAAGGACTGGGTCTAAGTATTCCGAATTACAATGCAACCGGGACTAAAACCGCGGAAGACCCGGAGGGGTGCTTGCAATTCATTTCATTTTCGATGTTCTGGGGGAAACAACAGGGGTCCCAGTTACCAGCACCCTGTGACAGCGTGCGAGTTGTATCCTTGTTTGTTTCTCATTTTTTTAACTGGTTGTTTGATGGAAAATAAAGACACTTATTGAAGTCCATTTGGTCCAATCGCACATTACAATACTTTAAATGTGGGAACAATAGATTTGCGACACTCCGCTCAGTTTTTTAAAAGCTCGACGTATGCGGTGTGCGGACCCAACGAAGCCCGGTCCGATTCAAGTGGAGCATTCACAAAACATTTAGTTTAATCTCGGCCAGATACAACTCCCGACTAGAATATCTTTATTTCTTAGCAACATCAGATACTGATACTGTCTATCAATATGAGACAGTAATACAAAAACGGCATTTGGTTTATCACTGGTTAGATGTGTTGTGTAAAGCAAGAATCGGAAAAGTTGGTCATTAGAAGGCCTCTTTATTATTCGGAATCGAAATAAATTGCGCCATAAGTCAATTACAAATCAATGTCGGGTTCAGAGAGTGAGAGCGAGCCGGCCGTTTGAAGGGAAGAGGAATGTTGTTCAGTGAGTGGATTCGGGGGGGCGGGCCTCTCCGGGGACATGTGACCACGGGCTGGTGATTCCATTGATTTTCGTGCCGCGGCGCTCCAGACTCGGCTGGGAGCGACACCAGAGAGGCCGGGGCCTCCTATCAGGGGCAATGGGGATTCAGACGGCGAACAGTCCCTAACGCCGTCACCAGCCACATGCTCTCCGTCTGCTTTGAGCTCCATTTCTCTTTCAGTTATCGCTGCTCCGATCTTGTGCATTTCGTAGGGGGAAAAAAATCAAACAAAAAAACAAAAGCAACAGAGCAGTTGTTTCATAAAATCGCCACTGTGTTCCTCAGTGAAACGTTAATCTCCTTTTCTCCCTTCTATCGGCCTCGAACTAAACTGCATGTTCCCCAGTGAGTACTGTGTATGTGTTTCGCGGGGAGAATGACTGTTGCTGTGTTTCCACAGGCGCTCCATTCTTTCGACGCTGCCGGAAAGAAAACCATTTGTGCACGTTTGTTGGAGCCGAATCCTAGAGGGCATTCCGCTCTGATCAATGCATAAGTCAACGTGACACAAAATGGGTTTTAGGTTTGCAAAAAAAAAAATGTCTCGGAGGACTAAGAGGCAGAAAAAAAGAGGTTTTGTTTCAAAAACACTATCGTGTAGTTTCGTGTAACATAACTACCCGCGCAAACGTTGGTAAGTTGTTGAGAATCGAGCAGCGTTTGAGAACCTTGGTGTAAGATGGTTTTGTAGATGTGAGATCCGCTTCGGCTGTTGCGGATAGTTTACCCTTTGCCTTCACCACCCCCCACCCAGCCATCCCCTGTCTGGATTTTGCAGAGGTTGGAATCGGGCCAAAACTCACTGAAGCTTGATTGAGCGTTGCAATTCTGTAATGGAAATTAAATCCCAAACTCCTCCGCTTCTTCCTTCATCTCGTTAGACTCGCCAAGGCAGATAGTTTTAAGAAAGGGTGAGAGGGTGGGGGATGGGACGAAATGAATGCAGCATGTATTTACAAGTCGATTGTGACCTCGATCCCGTGGCCTGTAATAAAGTCTTCACATCTGTCGTTCAAAGCGTCTCTGTAATCTGCTGCATTCCCAGCATCGCGTGTTTTGCAAGGTTATGTGTGGTGCAGTTTACTGTGGCGGTGAATTCTCCATAACGATTTCCTCCCTCTAAGCGTTCCTCTTAGAGGACGAGAAAATCAAAACGCCAGAAAAAATATCAATTCCTAGTTTTTTTAATTTGAAAAAAACTTTCTCACCTCGTAAACCGATCTACTGATTCGGTATACGCTTACTAAACTGTCACCGAGTACGTTCTGACAAAAGGCCTTCGATCTGAAATCTTACCTCTACTTCTTATCCCACAAATACCGCTTAACTTGCTGGGTGTTTTCTGCATTGTAAACTTTTATTTCAGATTTTCAGCATCTTTTTTTTTCGATTTTCGGTGCACGTTAACTGTGCCACCGACTGAATTAGGAGCGTTTTGTTTAAAATACTGTTATGGAATTGTAAGCTGCTGACTCGGTAAGCACGTTAGGTAAACTTCTGACTCAGTACACATTAACTAACGACTTTTGTAACCACCGCCCTCCTCCACTGGTCTGCTACCCTACCCCCCCCCCCCTCCGGAAATAAAGACGGGACTGTTGGCATCCGGCACCGTTTGACCCAGCCGAATTATTCTCTTTGTAGACTTCCCAGACTGCCTGTTAATGGAGCTATTTATATTTAAATTCATTTTCATTCTTTGAAAAGAGAATGACGAAGATTCACAGACGTGTTTAAAACTTCCAAACACTGGACAGTTGGCACGGTGCAGGTATTCATTCACAATGCCAGTATAAGTTGCACATTTGTGTACGTGTGTGTGTGTGTGTGTGAGAGAGAGAGATGTGCGCGTAAAAGGACGTGGGAGGGGTCGGTAACATACAGAAGCATGAAGGCACACACTCAGCGATTCAGGAACAGCTTCTTCCCTTCTGCCATCCGATTCCTAAATGGACATTGAGCCCATGAACACTACCTCACTTTTTATTATTTCTGTTTTTGCATTATTTTAAATTTAACTTGTATATTCATTGTAATTGATTTACTTATCTATATTATGTATTGCATTGAACTGCTGCCGCTAAATTAACAAATTTCACGACACATGCGGCTGATATTAAACCTGATTCTGATATAGGCTCATTTCCAATTGTGGGCTGTCAATGTCAGGCCAAACCTTGTATTTAAATTCAGCCCATCTGCTGGGAAACGGCCGGTAAATAGAACGCTTTTAAAAAATAAGCTAAAGTTTAGAAAGAAAAATTGCAAGTTGACATGATGGTGAACGTTCTCAGGCCTGCTTTTCTATTTGAGTTCTTTGCTAACTTATCAAAGATTGTTGAAAATAAAGGATTCAAAATACAACATTTATACTTTATCAACGTAAAAGAATTGGAATCCAAAAATTCTAGCGCATAATATTTTTAATCTAGAAAAATTCGACAGGTATTTGCGAAACTTATTCAAATTCGTACTACACGATTTGTCTTGCGTTATACGCTTATTACAGAAACATACACTTGCCAGTTATTTTTTGATCTTTCATAATTCTTCCCTTCAGCCCTTGTCAAATATTCTCAACTGAGTTCCAAGTGGAGAACCTATGACTCCTCTCCTTTGCCTCTGTACCTCTCTACTTCTGGGTCTCTACGTTTGACTTGCGCTCTGGGACAGACTGAACGAACTGTTCTTAACACGGAGCTGACAGTAGCCGCTCTAGATTTCTAGATCTTTGCCACGTCCCAGGGCACTCCATGAATCAATTTTCTATCCATACTAAAACTTCACATTCTTAAATTATTTAAAATGTACGTTTCCTTGCCAGCAATTGGCATTATTAAAGTAACTGTGGATAAACGTTGTAAATTACTACTTTATTCCCTTTGTGTATCTTTACTTATTTTTCTCAACCGAAAAAATAGTGTCAGCCTTTATGTACAGTAACGATGGGTGTCTCATTCACTTCGATACCACGTAGTCAAGATTGGTATCTTGTTGCTATGTAATTATATTAACGCTTTATTATTATATATTCTGCATTGGCACGTTGTTATGGTATATTCAGGAATAACATTCTTATATCGCTATCTTACCACTTTCAGAAAATTTAGTTAAGATCCCACAGCCCCCGTTCATATCCTATTACATCGCAGACAATCCTTATAAAACCAGAAGTCTCCTCGATTTACGGGGAATCTTTTAGCGTCGACAATGTCATCTTCAGAATCATAATCAGATTTGATTTCATTGGTATATGTCGGGAAATATATTTACTACCTTAATTTCACTTAATTTTTTAGAACAGAAAGAGCTTTATGTTGGTATTTGCATTGTTGATATTCCGGAAAAAAAAAACCATCATCTGCATTCAGAATAGCAATGCTATTAAATATATAAATCTGGAATCTTATGTCACCAATAGTTCCAATCATAGTTAATCTCTAATGCATTCTGATCATTAATCCCTTCTGTGTTATTCGTCTGAAAGTATAAAACCTAAATAATAAACCGCTTTACGTCAGAACCTTTGGGTTAAAATCAGATTAGATGTTTCACATAAACGTTATTAGCATCAATTTCTGTTACTTACTTTAGAACTGTTTGTTCCATACTTATATCACTGGGTTGGTCTAAAGACTTAATGCCACTGGTAAAATGATAATGGAGACTAATTGCAGCAAGCTACCTGGATGGAAATTGCTTCGTTTGCCTTTCAGAGCCATTCCTTTCCTTTCTCTTGGTTCCCTGTGATTGCCATTGCTGTTTAAATAAATTAGTTATTGACTTTTTTTGGGGGGGCAAGAAACGTAAATTTAGAGAGTGTTAGTCTGAAGTGCAAACGTATCTTCACATTTCAAGTAATTAAATACATACAGCATTTAGAACAGCCAAGTCTGAAATCCTAACAGAGACCAGACGCACAACTGTGGCATTTTCCTGTCTGATATCTGTACAGGGTAATATAAACCCAGTCCAACAAAGTGAATAGCTATTAAATGCGTTTTTCCTCTTCTCGAGAATAGCCTTTTAGCTGAAAAACTCTCCAAATAGTGCTCTATAATACAACCATCAGTTCACATTTACTGGAACTGTTTGCCTTCTCCTCATGAAACCTTTTACGAAATGGAAGTGGGGTGGGAGGGGGGGGGGGAGAAATGAATTAAAGAAAGAAGTAAAAATCTAAATTAATCAAATGCGAAATAATATTTATAAGCGTCCTACATTCTTGTATGGTGACTTGAATTCTTCACATCTGTACTTTTCCTTTTAGGGGATTAATTTAAATATAGATCGATTTTCGTGACATGAAAAGACCGAGGATCACCTCGGGTCATCGATGTCACTACCATATTGGCCTTCAGTATACGTGTAGATATTAAGTACAATTAAATGCTTCACCAGGTAACCGGACTGCTGTACTTCGTGCCGGAGAGATCAAGTAATAAGTAAAGTTATTTTTTCCCTGAGAAAATGTATTTGTGTCGGATATGCTGGCTACATTTTATCTACAGATTGTTTGGTAATCCATACATTAGGAATCCCATACTCCGGTCTATATACAGTATACAGAAAAGAATGGCATTCTAAATGTCAGAATGTGCTTATGCGGATTTCAGGCAGCGATGGGGGAGGGGCAGTCACTCGAGACAGATGTCCTTTTCCTCCTTCGGTAGAAACATTTCATGTAAACTGCTATATTTTACTAGAGACTTCTTAAAAAAAAAGATCATCTGCATTTTACTGCCGAATTTGTTCTCTTTGAGATTTTTGAGCAGGTTTATACAACCTGAAAAGGAGCTCGAAGAGTTTGAGATTACTGAAGTCGTCAAAGCGTTAATACACGTCTCTCAGGAAAAACGAACATGATGGAAAGTGCTGATAAACTCGTCTTTCTGGCTTCAGTCGCTTTCCATGTGTTGAGTGATATAACTTGGACTGATCCCGTGTCTTGTAACATCGCCCCATTCTCTCTTTAGTTCATTTTGCTTCTCTTCCTCTGCGCCATTCAATTAGTCTTTCTCTCTCTCCACGTTCCCATTTTAATTCCCCCGCACTATTTATTCTCCAGAGCTGGTTGATTACCGTCTCCTATCTTGTTATCTCTGTCCTTCCCTCCTATTCCCTCCACACTCGGTTTTTCCCTCTTCCACATGATTCATTCGCACAGAGCAGCTGATATCGGACACTCATTAGGAAACAGATGAGGCACAGTTTTGTACCAGCATGCAAAGTCCCTATAATAAATCAAACGACGCAGACAGAGACAGCGTGGACAAAATAAATACGCAAGAATTCGCGTTTGGATCTTTTTTGTTATAACTTTATCGGGATGTGCCATTTCAATACCCATGTCTTATTTTTAAATTTATACATAGCATAGCCTTAGGTTAAATAATATTTTAAGAGCCTTTTTTTTTCTTTTTAAGCATCGTCCAATGCTTAGCATATTGTCAGAAGAAACAAAGACAATATTTGCCATTCGCAAATTTTGCAACTTTATTAAATGTCATGTCCTGTTCTCATAGATTCATTCTCCTCACATGTCATGGGAAATATAGCCATTCAGATTATTCACTTTTCTATGTATGTTCAAACCATTAGGTTACTGTGATAGGAGTTTAAGTAAAAGAAACCGGTCGCCCGGAGATTACCTGTGAATTTTGTGATTATGTAAAAGAGGCGCATAGTTCGCCAGTCACAAAAATTTACTTCGTCAATTTCGCGTCAGTTTCTCGGGTTTCCGAATCAACTGGTGGCTGTAACAAAATGCACCGTCGCTGCAGCGCTCACGTGTAAGTGACCTTAAAAAATGCGACCCTGTTTGAAATGATCGCAATGTTCCGTTTGATTAGGTGAGTGAGTTATAAAGAAGCAAATCCAGAAAGAAGAGCTCTTTGAATCCAAAAGGAGATATAGAAGAGACCCTGTACTTCGAATATAAAACGCTTAAGGTTCTCGCCTGCATGTTCCAACAAGCCTTATTACTCAAGTCAGGATTTGTACTAAAGGCAGGCACTGAAAAATATCCGTTATCTACCGTTCTTTGTAAGCTCACAAGAAGTTCATTTATAGGAAGCCAGTGACTCCAGGATAGCTTGCTTAATTTCCGATTTCACATGTTGGCTTGCATTTCTATTTATGGAAGGAAGTATGTGAGGTATAACTCTCCCTCAACCAGGTCCCTGCCACACACAGATCAGGTTTATTGAAAACCTCAGGTGCTTATCAAGATTAGCTTTTCTAGCTTCACCCTCTTTTTCCTCCTCCGCAACTATCAAGCACCAACCTTGAATCACTTTCCAAAATTGTTTGTGAAACACTCCTTCCCGGTTCTCTAGTTGGATGCTCTGATTTATGACCCCGGGTTTAAAGGGTATTCTGTGTATTTGACAGCTGCTTCATCGCTATCCTAACACAGAAAAAAAGACGAAAACTACTAAAGAAACTACGTTGCATGTGTGGAAGTAAACGCGACTGTGCAGTAGAAAAGGAAGCAAACTGCTACCATTAAAAAAAAATCTTACAAGGCTAATATAGACCACTGGGAATTTTTAGTAACTTCTCGGTTTGGTTTATTGTGGGCGTTAGCAAACTGATAGAATGGGGTCGCTTAAGTTACCACATTAATAAAAAGGCGAGCGTATGGAGTTGCGTTCCGTTAACGATTGGGCAAGGCAATTGAAATTTGAAATGGCAGAAAATGACCAGATCCGAGTGAATTGAGGCTTTTATGATATGTTGCACCAGCTCCAAATAATAATGTACCGTGTGTGGACCTGGAATCTATCAGCGTAGTCAATGTGCACCGTCCGGCATTGAATCGGTGCCTCGTCTGTGGCTGTGCGGTTGTATTTGGACTTTCTTAGTGTAGTTTTTGTCAAAAAGTACAGTAAGCATTTAGTAATTAGCATGTACTGGCGACCGACTCAGAGACAAAATAAATTGCCCCTCTAAACAAACTGGACCCCAGTAAGGATCTTCACTCATACCTTTAATGGTGGAACTTATTAAGAAACGTATATTTAAATTGTTTTAATTAACTTGTGTTTTATTTACATAATATTCCACAAGACTTTACAAAGTAGTATAAAAAGGGTGAGAGCGTTATGTGGAAATCAATAGCTATTGTACAAGTAAAAGGTTTAGCCAACCAGCGATATATTTGCAACAGCAGTAGTTAAAATCCTGCACCGTCCAGCTATCTTGCAATCATTGTCTAATGATTTTGGAGAAGATACTTTATAATATGGAAAATCATAGTTAGAATTTGTGATGAAGTGTTCAAAAACTTTATATAAGCAAGGATAATGGAGCATTGGCTTAGAAAATCTCGTTTACTGGAAGAGCTAGGAAGGAAATCTGCAAGCTCTCCTTGGAGATTGATTTGGTTGGATCGCCAACTTTAACGCGAAGGACAAGACGAGAATATCAAGGTGTATCATGGTATTGAATTGTGTTTGTATCATTTATCAGTTCATTTTACAGGACAGCCAAGTTTAATTTCGTGGCAGAAAGGAATTTTGTTTTGTTGTGCAAAGCCTGCTCTTAAATCCCCTCTAATCTTCAGCCTCCCATTTTAACCACTCCACCCCTTCCCCCATTACAAACACAAGCGCGCGTGCACACACAAACACACACGCGCGCGCGCACACACACACACATACACACACGCGCACACACATACATACACACACACAAGCAAACAACCATTTTTGTTTGCACAAAAGAGATTCTGGAAATCCAAATTTGCGACGGAATTAATGAAAATACTTGAGAACAACAGCAGTCCACGCGTACTCTCCGATGAGGCATATTCCCACACAAGGAAGTGCTAATCACAGTCCTGATCTAATAAGAAACTAGCACCAGTTGTATCCAGTGGGAAAAGAAACGGCGAACAGTGTGCATTTTGTTTATCTCGCTGTTTACTTGGCTCCACTGGCAGACCAAAGAATTCAATGGTGATTCATGAGATAAGTTAGCTGTCAAGACCTCATATCTAATGACTGTGACTTCACGTTTTTCTATTCTGCGGTTCTAAGGCAGAGCCATATTGATACAAGTTCTTTCGGTTTTCAGCGTGTTTGTTTGAAAAACCATGCTGTTCTAACGTAAAGCGTCCCTTACTGGGTCTCCTTGGAGAGAATTTCATTCGACGCGTCGCCACGTATATTAGACTTTGAGATATGCCTTTTCCAGTTCTTTATAAATCTGTATGCAATTGTTCTGAAAAAATATTTCCTACATCAAATATTGCCGACAGTTCTAAAATCTTAAGGGTTAAAGAGCATTTTCGTTGGGCGCGACATGGCAAACCAGTAAAGTTTATTTCATTGTTGCCGATTACTTAATAAAAAGACAAGCTTAAATTCCACTCATAGCCCATAATACTCGAAACTAAAGTGACCGCATTATACCCAGCACGCCACTCCTGAAACAAATGGTCTGTTTAATTGAGATTTTTTAAATTTTGTGATCACATTGTTTTCATTATTTGAACCGAGGGATATCACTAGTTTGCCAACGTCCAGGCGCACCGGAGAGAACACAAATTATAACCTAGTTACTTTGCCGTAAGTATTTTTGTTTTTTTTTTAATTGCTGTCGCCGATGTTTTCCAATTACTTGACTGTTGACCAGTACAACAAATAAGTCTAACACACCTGAAGCCAGAAGGGGAATCAGCGATCGCACGCGTTTATTAAAGAGCCTATAACAAGTAAAGAAATGAGAAATGTTCGAAGATCTACGTGCCAGAGTCATCGTATAATAAAACCAACATAGTTTTGTTTATAAAAACGCACAAAAGCATAAAAATAGAAGCAGACTTTTTCCGGTTTACCGAAGTTCGGGTAAAATCGCTAAATCCGCAGCTACCACCAACGTTCCACCCTACCTTAGAGAAACCGAAGTTACAGAAACGTCTAAACAAGATACAGAAAGAATTGTGTCAAAGGCTGATTTGTTGACCGCTGAATCATTTCATTATCTCAACGCGCCGGTTCGTTTTATTGACTTAAAAGAAGTAAGGTTTAAAACACGCCTCGTTTTGTCAACCCCACCCCCTTCAGTTGAATGTGAAAGGACAGCCACAATAGCATCCTTATCTGCAGATAGCTTCAACCAGTTCATTCCGGTTACTCTGTGAGCTGCAGATAGGCCGTTTCTGATATCGCAATGTAGCGAAGTAACGTTACAGTGGTATGTGTACTGTGTTTTACAATGTGGTCATGTTGTAACTCATGACTTAGTCTCGGGACATTAAGTTTGCCAAGAATATGAAACAGAAATGCTATATATTTTGCAGTCCGCTCTGAAATGATACCGCCGCGTATTATGGAGCAGGCGCTTGGTTAATTATTGTACAACAACATTATTGTTAGGCAGTGTTAAGATTTATCTTAGCAACCGAAACGCTGACATTGTATTTATAATGCGCATTCGTCTAATCGCGCCTTTCCTCCAAATATGCTGAAGCATGTAAGCACGCGGTCAGTGTTTTAATTCAGATCGATTGTACAGGATCTGGACGGTGACAAATAAATGGGTTGAAAAAAAAGCAACGCCCTAACATAATTTACTGTGGTCAGTCCGGTGAGATTTATTGCCGCCACTGCACCTCTGATCTCGAGCTTGGTGAAGAACTGTTTGCAATGCAAATATCCGGGGAAATTAACTGATTTAAATCAATGAGCATGCACACACTCGCACACAGGGAGAACATATTACGTTTACCCTGGCAAATATAAACGGTGCAAAGTAGACATTATCGATTGCGGCCCAAGGTTACTGAATACACATACCCCAACCTCCATTCGTACAAATTACACAAACAGATTAAATTTTGCTGCAAAGTTCGGGGAGAATTTTACTCTTGTGAACTCAGTTTTCAGCTGCTCAAATCAGAAGCTGAACCGACATGTTCATCAATAAACCAACAAAGTTCTTCAGAAAACTGACAGTCGCGCTTTAAAAGCTGAAATGTATGTGCTGGGAATTGGGATTGGGAATCCAGCTCTGACTGAGAACGGCATTTCACTGTCCATTGTGGATCATAATTATAAGACTTTAAAATTAATATCAGAATGCCTCACAGGACTTATGCTATAGGAACAGCAGAGAAATCAGAACATACTATAGTTGGATTATCAAAAACTATGTTGATTGACATATAGGGACCTAAAGTAGCATGCCAGGTAGGCGACAGTCTTTAAAATAGACTTTAAACTTTGAACGTTTTATTACATCCATTTCCAACCTTCTGGAACAACATATACGGTGGTATCAAGCTCACCTTCTCTAAATTAATGCCATTTTCCCCCACGATGTTTTATAGCAAGCATCAACGATTCGAATCAAACAATATATTGGTTTGAGGTTCAGACCTTGCGGGCAATAACTCGGGAGTCAGTAGTGCTGTTTACACAGGGCATTTGAAGCGACACGGCCATATCAGCTTAATCGAAAGTATTAGGTACATATTTTTATTTATGACTTATTTTTATTTCTGACTTACTGGCGCCAAGGACACTGGCGTTGCTCAAGTCTGAGAATCAATGTTTTACTTCTTAAAAAGGAAAATACCGGAATCTGTGTTTATTTTTAAATCACCCTCGCATCAGGTAAAGGTTTGCTAAAGTTGCCAATGCTGTTATTATAAGCTATGCAATTTTTTTTTGTTGGCGTTTAAAAATTCATCAGCTAACTCAAGATCTATACGAGGACTGTCAGTAATTGCGTTCCTCTGATAGTTTCAACCACGGCAGAACTTGGTCTGGATGGAATAAAAACTTCAAAATGACCTTGCACTCCTTTTCTGGACCATAATACACATTTGTTTTCTGAGAGTGACCTTTTCACATCAAGCTGTGAGAGCCACTCCAGCCAGCATTTATGACTCAAAAGAACAAGACCCAGTTGTAAAATGTACAGCTTATACCCAATCCGCAAAGAATTTACCCCAACTAATTAAAATCTGAATGCTAAGCATTTCATATTAGAACCAAGACGTCCCATTTCAGCCCGATTACAAATGTCCGTTTGAGACATTTGGGGGCAAAGGAATGGCAAAGACCTAAGTCCCTCTGAGTTTTCTCTTTCAGGTCACCCGGTACAGTTTTAGAGCGATTTATCTGTTTGGAGACGGGGCGAGGGAAGGCGGTGGTATATTGCGAGCAGAGAAAGTCGCATCAGTTCGTTTGGCAAAGTATCCGCATTCCCCCTTTGTAAAAACCCTCAAGGCGCTGTAAAAAAAAACTCGAAATGGGGCCCTTCCTCTCGCCGCCTCAGCTGCTCTTCCAAATATTGATTCAATTGCGTTAATCCTCCTAACAGCTTTTTCTAGGTCCTGGGGTGGGGGGGGATGGGGGCAGAGGGAGAGAATTTCGACTGCCGGCCCACCCTGGATTCCAGCACTTTCCACCCTCTAACAATTTTGTTCTATCTGCAATCTTGGCCAAGCAACGACTTTGTATTTGCCTGTAGGGTTTAATTTTCTGTTAAAAATAATTAAACGTGAGTTATTTGTAGAGCGTGGAACAGTGAGAAATAGAAATGAACATTGTAGAAAGCGGGAAGAGGGAGCTTTTTTCACTTTTGCAATCGCCGCATATCTTTCTAACTCCAGCACCCTGCCACGTGTTATTAATGTGTCTGCCAGACAAGCAGAGAATACATTTGCCAGCAAACTGTAACTCGCCACCGAACGTTTGTCACGTAAGCAGTGCTATTTACTGGGGCTTCGTTTAACAAGTATTAAAAAAGCCTTCAACTCAAGGTCGAACTCTCAACCAAATCACTGTATAGAAAACACAGCACAATAAATATAGCCGGGTAACCTTGCAGGCTGCTGTTCGCCCTTCATTACCCATTCCTCAAACATGGCTCCCAACTGACCGAGAGTATTATTTTATATGTATTAAAAACGTGAAATCGCACAGCCGCGGTTCAATTTGTCATCCACACACACATGACGCACTTAAAAGATCAATTAAAGCATCATATAGACAGCCGTATCTCGATTATTGAACAGAAAATTAAAAAAATAAATTGCAATCCCGTTTGTCGATCCAATCATGACCACCACCAACACACAAAGACACATGGATATCTACAACTCGTTATTAACCGGATGATTTATTGTTATACATACCTAATCACATTACAGCTTCTGTTGCATCCCAGTATATTAAACATTGAGTCACACACTGAACAAAACCAGGGGAAAAATACACGCCGTGCTAAATGTAATCAGTTGTCTTAAGATTCCTTGGTACACAAAGAATCCACGGACCAAGCATTGCATTTAATTATAACATGATGGGATGCAATACATTGATTTTCTACATTTTAAAATATAGCAGCGTTTTTTTTCTATTAGAACAGAAAGGAAGGGGGAAAATAAATTGGAAGGAAGCTGTCAGTCATTACTGCTCCATTGATCATTCACAATCTTCTGCATTCTGCTGCTGCCATCAGTCAATCCGCATTAATTGCCCCTCCCCTCCCCCTCTCTGGGCGTCTCTCCCTCTCTCGCTTTCTATCTCGATCCTGTCGCCAATTTGAGACAAACACAACGCTGATGAGTCCTTCAGAAGTTGCTTTTCTTTCATTCGAGGCGCGATTGTGCCTGGGAGATATTCAGATGAGCTCTTCCAAACATTCAGACGGTTGTTCCCCTGGCGCTCGGGGAGCTCATTACTATTTTAGTCCCTTTCCTTGTGTTAGGGAACTTGAGGAACTTGAAACCGCCTGAAAAAAACATGAGACAACACGGCGAGGCTGAGTAGTTGGGGAACTTGAAACTCCTCGCCAGATTCTTATTACTATTTTGATCATTCACGAGAGAATGGGCAACCTCGAAACCGTACTATACTGAGTACTATTGTGATCGTTCAATGCCGTACAAAGGATCGCCTTGAAACCTCCCGTGCTCTCTAATTGGTTTTTCAGGGACGTCGCGAGGGTGAGTTGGCCCCGGGCCAATCAGAGGCGTGTTTACATTGATTGATTGGCAGCTTCTTCAGCCAATCGTAGAGTTATTGACACGGTGTGATTGACAGGAGGCAGGCGATGGTGAAACAATGTGTGCTTCATTGCAAAAAGAGAGTTTGGAAGACTGGCTAGAGTTGAAAGAGGTTTTTGTATTTTGTTTTCTGTATGGCGATTCCAGAATTTGCGTTCACCTCTATCTTGGATTAAAATAAACTGGGGGGAAAACCTACTTAGCTGTCTGAATCGTCCATAAACGTGAGTAAAGTTTCACATCTAACGTACTCTTTAACTATTGTACAGGGTAATCAACCGTGCTTGTAAGACGTGAAGTAATGGGAAGGCGCGCAAACCGTGAAAAACATTTATTCTGGGCGTATTCGCACAAGTTTGGACTGGGAAGTGAGATTCTCCAGAACACTAGACGTTACTGGAATAGAGGTGGGATTGTTTCTTATATATTTTACTGTTGTCGAGTGGGCTGTCTAAGTCTCTACTGAAGTTAGACCGGATTTTCTGTAAGAGCAAGACGTTCACTGCTATCCGCTTAAAAAAGATCAATTTTCATTTTATTGCTAAAAAGTTAAGTGAAAATAACCATATTTACACGTATATTAAGCCTTTTTCCCTAAAAAACAGAATTAGTTTTTTTTATGTTCCACGGGAGACAGGGATTGCAATTCATTGTACTCTTTTGAACAAATGCCTGTTTTTAATTAAAATCAAGATTTAAACCATCTCACGAAACATTGGCCAAAGCCTGGATACGGAAACAAAGCTCCTAAAGGATTAGGTTGGCAAATGTAGCGAAAAGTTCTCGACAGAGAGAGAGAGAGAAAAAATCTTCCACTCTATCTGGAGATGTTATTAATGTGAGCTGCCCTTGCAGTAGATGTCTCAAAACGCCCAACTGCTGAGTTTAAGGAGTCTTTGCGTTCTATATTTGCTGGTTTCGGCTTGTTTCAGCATCGCGTCTTACGAAAGAACAGTGACTGGTGGGAATGAACTTGGGATTTTAGAAACTGCAAAAAATCACAGTGATAGAACGAGTGTTAAGGAAAGGAATCTGTCGATTGCATTGAATGGAACTTAGAATTTGTTTAATTAGACAACGAAGGTGGAGGGAACTTTACTCCCGTATCAGGGTTGCAGTAGTAGAGCAAAAATAAGCTCGCATTCTATCAGCACTTCTGGATTGCCTACTTTATGCATTTCATTTGAATTATTGAGCCTGAATATGCACAAATGCTTTAAACATCTTAAAAGACTATCTTTTAGTGTTATGTTTTAAAAAGCTATTGGTTTCAGGGGTTATCATCTATAATTTTAAGAAGCAATGCGGTTGCTGGTTTTGTTTCATAATCACCCGCTGCTCTAGGCAGTTTTTAAAGAAGTACGTACCAACAATATACTTGCTAATCGGCAGTTTTAGTAAAAATTCTTTTTGCCTGCTTTCTGCTGTCGAATGCACGGTGGCGGTGGCATAATTATGAATCGTACCAAAAGCGATATCTAGTTGTGTGGGGTATTCGCTGTCCTGCATTAGCAATGCTCACATGAAATATCAGGCAGAATTTGAACTGAGCGACAGAGCAGCAGAACTCTCGGTGCAAGATGTAAACTGTATCGTCCGAGCTCCAGCATATATTAGAAATCTATTTAATAGCGACGAAGCATGATCTGTAAATGACGCCGATCCTTGAAGAGGAAAGGTTTTGAGTGTAACTTGAAACACACATGTAATTTTCTCTGTTTTTTTTTATGCCAATAAAAGCCACATTTTCCGATTCATTTGAGTTATTGTAAGAAGATGCGTCTGAAACGTGGATTTAATATTTTAACTTGCATTGAACATACTAAAGTAGTGCTTTTCTCCACAGATGCGGTTCAGAATGGCTCAAAGGAAACCTGATAATAGGGTTGTAAATCTTGGGACTATCTAGTATCCTGAATTAAACAAGAGGGATTTGTTCCGAAAGCAGAGTTGATAGGAATCGCGTTGAATTATTATGGATGGGAGAGATTTCGGCCATCACCGAACAGTACACGTCCCGTCTCCTCTGCTCACCGGCCTGAGCATGGAGCCGCATAGAGTCGGCGCTGCAAGCGGAAGGATCGTCTCCTCAGCCGGCCACCTCAGCTCAGCGCTCGGGTCTCACCTTCCCCCGGGGAAGTACCTCTCCTCGCCGGTTTCGGTCCACGGGCATTCGGGTAAGTGGAGCCTTCTCCTCCAACAATTCTCAATGTGGTTTTTGTGTGCTTTGAAAAGGTGAATCTGTGTTATGTCTGAGCCGCCTTAGACCTGAAGGAATTGTGCTTTGTATTTTCTAAGAGGGAAAAAAAACAATGATTTTTCAAAACCACGAGGATTTGCCCAGTAGACGGGAGTCTTTTTATTGACGAGGGGAGAACGGAACTGTGTGGGAGATTACAAGGGTAGAAAAAGTTTGCGTAAAAGTTCTGTAAACTTCCTTTTTTAAATCAAATGATGTGATGCACCGATTTAATGCGTAAATTATGCCAGCACATTATGGATATAGTTCTTTATAATAATAGTTCGGGTCAAAAGTCCCCTATCCAGATCTCATTGACTGCAATCAGGTGTTCCTAAGTAGTTTCCCCTTTTCTAAGTGTTAAGCGCATTCGAAATGGTTTTTCTTCTCGTGAGTTGGTGGATTTTTTCTCTTGTGCTTGGAATCAGCACAGGATAGGCAGACAAGAAGCAATCACAAAACGCTGGAGGAACTCAGCAGGTCGGGTATTAAAAGGGTCTCGGCCCGAAAAGTCGACTGTTTATTCATTTCCATAGATGCGGCATGATCGCTGAGTTCCTCTAGCATTTAGTGTGTGTTGCTCTGGATTTTCAGCGTCTGCGGAATCTCAAGTGTTTACAAAAAAAAACCACACAACTGTGTAGAATACAACGAAGGAACGGCCGCTCGCTTGGAGCTTACTGTTGCGTAGCGCTAACCGAGAACACCGTGGTTACTTGTGGTCATTTTGTTGGCGTGCTAAGCTTTAATGAAATCGAGCGATGCCGTTGGAAAATGTTCGAGTATATACATTACATATATACGCGCGTACGTATGTGTGTTGTGTAACTAGATGCCTAAATTTCAAATCCATTTAAGTTAGCATTTTAGAAGGGAGACAATGCATACTATCAAAAACATTACATCTGGGGGCTGAGGTTATAGCTTCGCTGGGACGGATTTGGTTTTCTGTTTTTAAATTTTACCTCTTCAGAAACGGTAAACATGCTCCCTGGTTCTGCTATGTAAACTACCCTAAGACTGTGTTTCGGAAGAAAAACATTTGAGAATTTGTTTCTGGGGTTGATACACGTCCTTTTCAGAGCTTTCAGTACGAGCCAATTTAGCGTTTAGGTACTCTTAAAAATACAGGGCGGTTCAAAGCAGAGAGCAAATGTCATGGACGAATCCAGGTTGAAGATATAAACATATAGAGAGAGGAGGTTGCAGAAACATTGAATGTAATCTGGATGGCTAGGAATTTCCAATCTGATTAAAGTACAAACAACTATTTTTATGGAGAATTCGAACAAATATTCACACCTTTGTCCGATGGCGTAGTTCTAATTCTCCTTAAATAGGTTCCTTTGGTATGTAAATCCTCAGAAATAAATGCATACAACATTCCTGCCGGTGGATTTTATCGCTTCGTTAGAAAGATATTTTAGATGGAAACTTTAGGCTATTGTTTACAGGGACAGGAATTCTGTTCAGAGTTTGTGACCTATCACATATTGACAATTTTCAATTGATTTATTTAGTTTAGAAAGTTTATACCTGGTAACATACAGCAAAACGCCGTGGCATCCCAAAAAACCGTCAAACATAAACCGACGGAAATCTTGACATTGCGACGTAAGATGAAAGGTGATGGGTGGTGGTGGTGGTGGTGGTGGTGGTGGTGTGTGTGTGTGTGTGTGTGTGGGGGGGGGGTGCTTTGAAGGTGTTGTTAAGAGTCCATGCCAACTGGTTAAATGAATTGTAAATGTTTCTCGAGGAAGCTGCGCCTCACTGACTACTTTTTCCCTCAAGCATGCAAATTGTCTGACATTCACGCTTGTTAGGGATGATTAGAATTGCGCAGATTGAAAGTGCACCTTTGTGTGAAAAAAAGGCCGGTGGAGCAGCGAGCAGAAATCGCCAACCATGACATTTGTGAAATTACATTCATTTATTGGTATAAGTATGTCTGGCTAACATGGCAAAATGATTTGTAGGCTGTGGTGATTCTCTGAAGTCCAAAAAGCTACCACGCGTTCACCTAAAAACTGCATTACATTTAAGTGCGGTCCTTCATTTCAACAGTTACTAAGGTCTGTATTGTTAGCTGTTTACAATCAGAACTTCGCTGCTGTGTGACTGGTTAACTGTTCATATTCTGAAGCAGCTGTCTCCTTTTCAAACCCACTGACCATTTAGCAAATAGTTCAGTTCCCCCGATTCTCCTGGTTTCTCAGCTTCCCTGTTGTGTGTGTGTGTGTGTGTGTGTGTGTGTGCACGCGTAAGCGAGTGTGCTCCCTTAACCATTCTGCAAACAGCAGAAAGTTCACTTTATCAGCGTCTGCTGTACTCTGGAAGGAATGAGGATTTAGTTCATGTACACGTATAACCAGCGCTGAAACATCACGACGATTACAGCTAAAAAAATATTCTATTGGGTGCACAGCTACTTGGGACTTCCCTGGGTGGTACACGGGGCTGCGAGAAAGTAAGACTACCGAGCTATTTAAGCGTTTGACAGGCTCTTCGGCGATACTGAGACTTATAAGGGGACTTAAAAATTTCACTCGGGCAAGCTGAGATGTGAGGCATATGCATGATGATTTAAAGATTAATCTGAATCTGCACAAATTCACCTCAGATAATGCACCTGGCAGTCATAGTGTTAATATTGTTTTTTTTGGTGTAATATGAAATGGTCCGACTGTCTCATAGGAAATGTTAATTTCGACGGTTTAAAAAAAAATTCCAGCTAAATGCAAGTGACTTAAGTTTTCAGTTTAATAATTACTCGGAGCGGCAGGTTTCACTGTCATTATGTCCCACCGCATTTATCTTAATGAGTTTTAAAATATTAAATTATGGAGAGTGGTTTCAGATTTAGGTTAAGGACTTCGATGACTTTACCATTGGAAGGTGGCTGTGCACCAAAATTAAGAATACTTGGTCAAATTTATTTTAGGCGACATCAGAGTTGGAATAGGTAGCTCCGAGTCATAATTCTCTTGTAGCACATGCAAAAGGTAGAAATGGAAAAATGGTAAATAATTAAAGACATATATGCTGTGAGCTCAGAGCTCAATACATTAAAATCTGTGTAACTAATTTCTGTGAGATGAAGGGGGGGGTAGGGTAATGTCAAACATTCTAGCAGACTGTTTAGACTGGGAATGGCTTTTTGTAGATGTGTTGGCAATCTTACTATTGCCAGAAAAATTCTATTTTTAAAAAGAGTTTTTAAAGCTTAAAACTTCTGGTAGGACATTTCAGCGCTTGAAGGAAGCCTTTAGCGGACATGCACCCCTGGGCCTCGCCTCTGACCTTGGAAAGTACAATACTAAAACTGAACCTCGCTTTCCTAAACTGCGCTTTTAGTCTGCAATACTGTAAGTTCATATAAGCTGGTAACCGAATCAACCTATCTAGCATGTCATTACTATATTAATAGAGAGCGCTGCAAAGTCAATGCGTTGCAATTCCCGGTGTCTGAAGGCACTGTATTCTTTTTTCGTGTCTTATTTCTCGGCAATGAGCTCTAGACGTTTTAAAAATTAAACAGCGGGTTCCTCTTTTTAGTTCCCTGCCCTTTTAACAAGATCAAATTCTCATCAGTTCTGGATTTAAAGGTTCGAACTGCGATACCAGCCGTGACTGCATGGACCGGTTCTGTACCTTTAATACATTTTACCGTAATTAGGAACGAGGAGGTTTAATGCACGGTCTTCTTCTGGCGTTTTTAAGGATGTGCCGTTTGGTCAACGAGGGTGCTGGAGTCAAGTAAAATCATCTCTCTGGTTCCCTAGGCAAAAGTGGATCCGAATGCCAAGAAGGACCCCAGAGATCTATTTTAACCCTTGTCGGCCAGGCGGAGGATTCTTTAAGAGCATTGCAAATCTGGGGTCGAGGTTTTCGTCTGCAGAAAGAAGAGGATTTGAATGACTCATCCACCTGGTTGAGCCAAGGCATATTGCCAGTATCACCTCTTAGTTTGCTCTGATTTAGTTTTGTTCCCCCACACTGAAAACAAAGACTGCGCCTTATTTTCTCTGTGATTTATTGGGACACAAGACAGCGTGGCCCAGTCTCTGATCACTAGCCTGAACTTAGCACCGACTGATCAAGTGCCCAGAATTAAAAAAAGAGTTTCTTAGGCGGAAGATTGGCATGATAGATGAATGAGATTATCGTAAATTATGTCCCAACCATTTCAAAAAAATGGAATTTGCCCAGCGCTGGTTTAACCCTGAAGAGTAGTCAGTGTTTTAATCCAGGAAGTGGAAGAGATATGTTTCATTCATTATCCCACCTCTTCTGCAATCAGAAATCATACTGGTAGGATACAAAGTCCTGTTCTTGAGGCTGCCAAACTCTATGAACATCAAAGCATCTGCCCAACACATTTTTAGATAAATATTTCAAAGGCTGTTCCAGTCTCACGAGTACATTAAAATGCATGTATTCAATGGCTGGAAAGAATATAAGGTAACTACTGACAGGGTGAGGTAGTGTGGCAACAGCCAGTACAGACTAGTCGGGCCGAACTGCAGATTTTGTAAGTGTTGCATGAGCAATGTGCAGACAGGTCTCACCGTGAAGGCGAGCGGGATTTGAAGAGATCTCGGAGGAATACCGATCTCTGGACAGGGGGCAGAACTCGATCAGCACTCCACTGATTGGGGCTGAGCGAAGGATAAAAGCGACCTGGTTTCAAGCGCTTCAACCTAAAGGCATCTGAAACACCAGGCAGCCTCAACTCCCGCAGAAATTAATCCTGGTGTTCGGCGTTGCAATCCAAAAGCAGAAACAAAAAAAAATGAGGACACTGGATCTCAAAAATAGGGGGGGAAAACACACTGGAAACACAGTGAGTCAGGCGCAAGTGGAAGAAGAAAAAATATGGAAGGTCATTCTGGGCTTTTCTCCCCGTGGATGCTGTCTGACATTCAGTACCACAATACCAGTTTCTAAATAGTCTTCAGGTCCACTTCCCGCACGCACTGGTACACCCACGCACGAAGATACCAGGTCTTTTAAGGAAACTGCATTTACATTTTATTTGCTTGCACTGAATTTTCAGTTTATACAACTGATATACACATGCTCAGTAAATAGATGTGTTCCCATTTTGAACGGGCTCTGCCTTACTGATTTATCACTGATGTGCAGGCTCGTTCCATCTCTCATAATTAAAACGGAAAATGCTCCACAAGTCTGGCAGCATCTGAATCGCACTGAGGGTGGGTGTGGAGCACTGTTTTTCCTTTTGTTTTTAAAACAATATGTTAAGATGCGCCGCTGAAGCTATCCCGGCCCTTCCAATTGCCGCCCCTTCCAGTTGCCGCCCAGCAACTCCAATTTAACCCTGGCCTAATCACGGGACACTTTACAATGATCAATTTACCTACTAACCGGTACGCCTTTGGTCTGTGAGTGGAAACCGGGGCAGCTGGAGAAAACGCACACATTCCACGTTCTGTTTTTTAAAATCGTTTGGCAGCTTATAACCCACTCCTCGCCGAAATTGTTTAGATGTGGCAAGGAGTTGGGAAGAAAGAGCAGGGGTTACTCCATTTTAAATAAACTGCGGTTGGACTATAATCTCGAAGTATTATTTGTCCTCAGATGTGTCTGGTATTCGCTAAACTCACTGGCAATTTCAGGTACACCGATTGCAGCAGATTAGCTAGGCACTTTGAAGCTGAGAGGGAATGTATAATTGAAGATTTTATTCTCCTAAAGCACAGTTTACAACCATTGAAAATAATTGGCAACGTGCCACATTTGTAGCGGAGTGCCTCTGTCAGTTTCGCGTCAGTGTCGTCCTGGATATTTCCATCGGCCAATCCTTGCACTGGGCTACTTATACGGTGGAGTAAGCAAATAGGTCACTGCGCATAAGTTTGAAGCATTGTGCCAGAGAAACCCAAGAAGCTCCAAAATGCAAATTACTTTCACAGATTCGCGTTAAGGGACATTTTAAAAAAAGGCTACGCGTTTTTTTTTGATTATGCCAACACAGGATAGAGAATTCGCGATGAAGGTAGAATCCAGTGCAAGACAACAACACCCAGTTGAAATCGATTTGAATCAACAATGAGGTGGTTCCAAACTTGGGGGTTTTAAAAGCCAGAAAACGCGTTTGTATGTTAAAATAATTATGTGGAAGGTGATAATAGAGTTCCAAGATCCAGGAGGAAAACTCAGTGTTTATTTTATCCAGGCTTTTAATGTTTAATCTCCTCTCACCAAATGGAGGGTTTTGTACATTTTACAACAAAAAGAGAGACGTGCTGATCTGGACTGCAGCGTCTGGAAAGATGCTGAGAGCTGAACCAACAGCAACTTCCAACGGGGAATCGTGGAAATATTTAAGGGAAAATGTTACAGAACTTCTCAGTTTTGTAGAGTGGGTCTTTGCAAGAGCCGAATCTGGGAGGATTGGAGAACAAACCCCCTTCTGGGCTGTGTCAGGGATGGGAGACGCAGTTCTTTAAAATATTCGGGCAAAAATGTTCTGGTCGCTTGAGCATTTGCTGCAGTTTTGTCGATTTTCACATGCAGTCTTTCCAGGTTAACACCGCTATTTCCTCCGCCCCAACCCCCAAACACAAATAGATTTAGCTCTAATTTCCTTAAGAATATGGGGCAATTATTACTGGCAATTTCTCAACGAGTTGTGGTTTGAAGCGATTACCAAGAGTCCAGAATATAGTCTCAGCGCAGTGGTGACTACATGAGAAGGAGGCATGGAATGAATCTTACCCGTCTATTCTGCAACATTTGCAAAATTGCTATTCATTTGGAAGATCTAAGCGGGCCTGCGCTTAGTTCCCGGATAATTATTTGGCAGGCGTTGATACGGGAAAATAGCACTAGCACATTACCGCCCCCCCCCCCACCCCTCCTTTATTTGTACCTGGGCATGAAGCTCGGGTTTTATTGTACAAGTTGCATCATGGCAGTTTTTTATGTGCCCCCAATCAGCGGTCAAGTCTTAACTTTGCAAGGGCACCATGTCTGGGAGTTTCCGATTTTCGGTCGCATTCTAGATTAAGAAGAATGCCTCCATCATTGTATCTGTGTAGACGGCGGGACTCAGGCGCAAAAAGGGGGGGGGGGGTGAGCGGGTGAGAGAGTCCACAAATCAAGCGAATTTACTCGTGTTCACAATCCTCCGATGTCAATACCCGATTTATGGGCCCAACTTTTGGCCCTGGAAATCCCTCTCCAAACTCTTAAACGATTTCCTTACAGACTATCTTCCTGAACAAACTTATTTGCTCGGACAATAATACTCAGACTAAAAACTAACATCTGAATATCTGCTCTTGTAAAACACGAGTGTAGCACATTGAAGCAGCTATATACGCTGGACTGGTCTAAGGATCTCTTGTTAGTCTGAATGGAAAAATATGGCGAAGAAGTCACAGCTTTCCTTGTCTCCTTCCCGCTTTATTAGGACACTGCTTCACTGTTCTCGATTATGGCGCGTGGATAAGCCAAGTTTTGTACTGTTCTACCCATTAATGCAAGGTGCCAGGAGAAGAGGAATTGAATGTCCTGTTAAATAGTTATACACAATTTACAGTGAAGAACACAGTCGTGCATTTCATGCTGATATTAGTAGAGTGCGAATTGGAAGAACATTGGGAGACCCATGTCAATAATGAAGAATTTTGTTCGGACGTGTTAAAAAATAAGAAGCAATGTAATTTATCCATCTTCTCAGAGCCAGAGGGAATGCTGTTTGTGCTCTCGGGCGATCTGGCGATGCAAAAGTGCATCAAATAGGGATCTGTTAACAAAAAAGGGAGAGGAAGTGTCATTGGCTTGGATTAAATGTAAACTGAACTTCTTTCCACATTTGGAGAATTGCTTGCGAAACGCCACTACTCAGAAGCCTTGTATGTCTGTTCGGAATTATAATAAGTAACACGTGCCTTTTAAAGTCAAAATAAACCCAAGCCACCGCTCGAAACAAAGGCGACTTTTTGTGCGACCCTTTCGCGATGTCATTGTTGATTAACCAAAGGTTGTGAAGGTTTCAACGTGAAGCGAACCCATTCCCCTATACGCTTGAGCTTCCGTGAACGGGGTGCCTCAGAGAAGTGTGATTTGTCAGAGGGTGGGGCTTGCCTGTTTCAATTTTAATGGAAGTTGTTCCCTTGATCAGGGCTAAAGGGAGGTTCCATTTTAAACACAGCACTGAAACATTTTGGGAGGGGAGATTCTACATTTTCGGATGCCAAGTCCAAACTTGGCAAACTTTCCTGCACTTCATCAGATATTAATAATCTTTGTATTGACTTAAAAGGCAATGTCTGTTTCAGTAAGATGCGGAGCACTGACTCACTTCACCATGCTGCAAGTAAGTTAATACAGGCTGCCTGTACTGCGAGCAGTAAAGACGTGGTTGACAGTATCTTAGTGCATTAGTGTCATTTACGTTGGGTACCCACAACTTTAATTAAGGCAGCATACGTAGTTACCTAAGGTGTTTTGCAGTGATGGCCTTTTGGTTATTTGCAGACTGTGCGTTTGCTCTTAATATATATTTAATACTTAGCTTCTATCACCCTTTTTGAGACATTTGCGTCTTTTTTTCCGTTGGATTCGCCCCATTTTGGCGGATACACTTAAATCTTTGAGTTTATAAGAACAGTTAGTTAAACAGCTTATTTAAATGCAAACAAAATTACGTGTTTAGTTTCATATTGGATGCTTCATTATTAAGAAGATTGTTGCTGAGATTTGCCCTACAGACATAATGGATTATGTGGAAGCATGTCTGGGCAGAAGAGCAATTTTTAATGATCAAATTGGCGATATTGTAATTTTAATCTAGGGAAGCGACATCTCTAGAGCCCTATAAACAAAACGTATGTGTAATCGCCCACACCGACTTGCACAGATGGGAGAGACTAAGTTCTCTGCTCTTTTTTTTTGCTTTAATCTTCTTTTGCACGTTGCATTTTCAAAAAAAAAGCTGCAATGGTTTAACACCGAAATGGCCATGACAAATTTACATAGTTTTTTTTAAAACCAAGAACGGTAGAATAACTAAAGCCTTTGCGGGAGGGATTGGGGTGGGGACCAAGAAAGGTAGTTGCGTGTGTTTGGGTAACTGAGGGCAACTAAGTAAGGGGTGTGTGTATTTGAATGCTGAGGGGAGGGGATGGCGGTGTGACCGAGAAGGATACAGATGTGCAGAGACCAGGGTGCTTAAGGTAGTGAAAAACACCATATTGGAGATGCCCAAGCACAACACAACACTGCAATTGCCCTGCAGGTACACCTCTGTACCGTTCTAAGTGTGTATTTTTAATCCAGTCATCAGTTGCCTACCATGGGGTGCATACAACATTCCAAAGTCAGAACACTGTATCTTTGTTGAATAGCTTTTGCTTAAGGTGCCATATTGTTGAGCAAAGTGTTCCCGTTCTCTTTCATCCGCTTGCTTGTGTGGAACTAAGGAACAGACCTGCTCAGAACACAATCATAGAAACATTCATTGTACTGATGTATGTAGACCTTAGAATATCTAGATACATATTCTAAAGCATTTTGCCAGCAGTGGAAATTTATACATTTTGTTTACATAAATTAGCAATGACAGGCAGGAATTAAATGATTTTGTAACATCTTTCTGGGAGTCTCCACCATGGAGCCACCTCCTCAGCAGCCTACTCTAGGTTTTTGTGCTATCAGCTGAAGTGACTTGAGTCTGGCTGAGTGCTAGCAGCACTCCCCTTGGTCCAGGCTTGCTTTTAAGGAGACAGAAGACAGATTTCAACAGGACAGCCCATCACTTAATTACAGTCCAAAGTCCCCTGTGCTCAGATCTCTAGTTGCTATTTCTTTAAGTCTTTCTGTTCGCCCCATTTAACAGCCCCCCACCTCCACAAACCAACTCTGCTCTTTTGCCTAGAGTTACATAAGAGGGAGGAAAGACTGAATAATGCATAAATCTGTTTGAAATGCGTGCCAATCCATAACTTGGAAAGGCAGAAACGCCGACTGTTCTTTCTTTTGCCTTTCATTTGCTAGGAATCAGCAAATTGCTACACTCCTTTGCTGTATTGCTTTGGGAGTGGGTGATAGACAGCCCCCTCTCCCTGTCACTTTGAATGTGGTGAGTCATTTAAGTGGAGGAGCGTTCATTTTTTATCCGATGAGCTCCATGGTATAAGGTCCACTAATATAGATTCCTACTCATTTTAGCCATCAACCCAGATTAATTAGGAATCAATGCATTATATGTCTATCTCTGCCCATCTTCACTAGCACAGTATTGGTCCTGGAAGTTTTATCCATTCTGCACCAAACTTAATGAAAACTCTTCCTGGGGACATCATAGTCATTTAGAAGTAAGTCATTAGGAGACACGTTGGATGAGGTTTTTTTTATTTTTAATGTGTTATCTTCACAGCTTGAGCTAAAATCAGCAGAATGTCTTAAAGTTTAATGTGCTGGAGATTCTACTGAGGTTGAGCTGATCATTGCTAACTACCAACTACCTGGAATGCTTCCGAATTCAAATTCCATATTCGTAATATTTGTAAATTTTTTTTGGGAAGGGACAGTCAAAGCAATGTTACTTATCTAGCTACCTAGTTACTTACATCCAGTTATTGTTCATATCGATCTTAGAATGTACGCAGGAGTTAATTTGGTGGGTCATATATTTATCTGTATTCAAAACCCTTCACCCTACCCAGCTACTTTATAATGTTGCTTTGTACGCACAAAAATCTACCTTTTAGAAGGCAGCAGAAAAATTGCCCAAAGGGATGGTTAGGTAATCTTTAGTGGGTTGGAGTTACATTGCATCTGGGGTGATCTCCCACTGGGATCCTCACAGCAGTCTGCTTTAGGTGCTGATGAGAATCAGGCTGGGCTAGGTTCTTAACTGATACTGTCACTTTTATTTTGATGCACATTAAATTTTTCTAACATAAGGGCAATTAACATTATGGTTACATTTTTGATGCCTACATTGGTAATAAAAATATCTGGATGTTTAAGAATCAGTTTTCAAGGTAAGGGTACCTCTAGTTGTCCCTGAAAAGATGGTCGTGAGTCCCTGCATTGCTCCCACAATTCTCCCATGGTGCTGCAGGCAGTGATCTTAGGAAAAGACTATGAGGATTGACCAGTGGCAAGAAATAGGTGGTGTTGAATTTCCAAATGAGGATAGGGCGTACTTAGAGGGGAACAAAGAGTTTCCTGGTCTCCTAGTTCCAGGTGTTGCATGGTCGGGGTTTGGCTGGTGGTTTGGAAGCAGTGCAAATTTAAAAACATCGTTGAAGATTATCAGTGATAAATATTGCAATCATGGTAAAAATCATGGTTAAGAAAACTGCTTCAATAGGCCCTAAATATTTCTGTCTCAGCCCAAATTAGAGGTTACCTTGGTAATGGTATAATTGGTATCTAGGGAGCTATCGCTGTAAAAGCCTTTAGGCTTGTGGATCCTTTCTAGAAGAGGGTAGCTTGAAAGTGAAGACTGATGTGTTTTATTAACAGTTAGTAGGGTGTGTCTGTCAGCACCAAGTGTCTGTGACATCTCTCTAACACCCCATGACACAAAAGCAATCATAGCCTCCAAAAAAAAACTCCTTGGTCATGGGTGACAATGAAACTGGTTTCTATGTTATTTCTTTCTAATGTTGCCTGCTAGAGATTATTCATTTTATCAGATATTTTATATCACTATCTGATAGATACAAAAAGTAGATATATTTATAAACCTCTGAAACAAGACCAAAAAAAAGGAACTGCCTAGGAAAGCTAGCAGTGTTACGAGAATAACTAAGTCTAGATCTATTTTTACTAGCTTTACAGTCACAAGTATTGAGAAGATCTGAATATATTGATAATTGTATTTAATTGGTTAGGAGTAGATGTATTGACAAATGCAATATTTGGAATAATTTACTTCACTAATTAGATCTGACTGGTTTCCTTTCATCACATGGATGATGATCTATGCTAAACCAATAATATGAACCTTGAGGGTCCAGCTTCCAACCACCTTGCTTAAGTAAAACTGTATCGACTTCCTGAATCCTCGTCTTATATAGTTTTACTTTATACCTTTTGATAGCTCAAAGAAGCTGTTCATATTCTCATCAAGAAATATTAATAAAAAGGTTCTTTAAAAACGGACCAATTTTATCTACAGAGGAGGTTTTACATGGTTTTCTGTGCTGTAAGCCATGTGCAAAATTTGAAGGAGAAACCGGTTAGAAGTCCTGCCTTTTCTGGTTGATCATGACAGCAGATGCATTAACTCCTTTAATGCTGATAATAAGCAATTCAGCACCGGAGGAGCTCTTTTTATTTTCTAATTTAATAACTGTATTTTTAAACATTAAAACAAATGCACGTAATGGAATATTTTCTTCAAAATCATCAAGGCCTCACAATTTAATTTTTTTTTGCTGTTAGCACCATGCAATTTTATGTCTGTGGGTGTGATCATCTCATTTCTTTTGGGATTAATATTGAAATGTGTACAAATCCAGAATGGTGACTCACATGTGTGAAATGACACTTTGATGGTCCCCAAAGTAGCTTAAAAGGCAAAATTATTGCTGCAGTTGAGGCTGTGAACAGATAGGATCTGCTGTCTTCAAACACTATGAACGCAGCCTAGAAATCCTTTTACACAATCAAAAAGCCATAATAAATTGTGTGCACTTATTGTAGGACCTGTCTTCCAATTTGTTTCCATTTAAAGGCAAGTAAGCTAAAGACTTTTTCTTAGAAAATGAAATGGAAAGTTAGTCAGAACATATATAAAATGATTTTAAATGCTTTTTTTATTTGCTAGCTGCTGAAGACTACTTGGGTATGTTTTGACAAGAGGTTGGAAAAAAAAACTAGCTGAGTATTAATTGCTTTGGTTCTTGGTGCTGCCCAGATTGTGTATGATCATTTATCAGTTCTATCTGCATGTTTGTGAAATTGTGAATTCTGTCCCTTTTCAGCCTTGACAGGGACTTCAGCTCCTTTATGGTGTTTGTGTTATGTTATAGCTTTAAAAGGCAATCTTTTTCTTGGCAAAGGTTTAATCGCCTCATCTTGGATTTTCTGTAACCCTTGGGAGATTGCATAATGCACAACAGCACGAGATGCATAATGTTTTTAATGCCTGCACTAACTCCAATGAATGGTCCCTTACATTGTGCAGAGGCTGAATCTGTTTCTCATCACTAGTCATGTACAAGATTATGCAAGTCAGTCTTAATGTTAACATTATAAAGCAACTAGAGGACAGAAGTGTTTGTGTGTCTGTATTTACGTGACTAAATGTGTCTTTGTTTCCGGGCATGTGTCTGCATCTATTTTCTTAAAAAGAACCCCAAACATAGGCTATTTAGAGGAAGAATATTCCTGAATGATTTTAATCTTTTGAGCACTGGAGGTGTTTTGTTTCACCTCGAATGATATGCTTTTAAAAATCTGTTCAGTTGAATTGTGCCCTGCTTAAATTCTGCTTTGTAAAATTTAGTACATACGATATACTGTATAATGGTTTGACCATTTCAAGAAAGAGTGCAAATTTTTAAAAAAATGCACATAATGGCTTTAAAATGATACCATCACCATTTATGGAGCCTTAAAGAATAATAGTTGAAGTGAAATAATGTGAAATATGATATTTTGTGACTTAAATAATCATTTATGACTTATTTTTGGGCTTTTGGCTTGGCTTGAGCTATGCTGTAGTGTGTCATGTAGTACATTGGCAAGAAGGGAACAGCATTAAGATCGAAATAGATACTTAACTAATCACTTTGTCCTTGAATGGATATGGGTAAAGTACTACAGTGCCCACGTATTGTTAAGTTGATATACAGAGATCAACTAGCTGGGCAGCACAGAAAACAGTGCAATATATTTATAGCCTTTCAGTTTATTAACTGAGAAATTGACAAACGTGCTAATGGAAAAAAATACACAAGCTACTCGCGCACAGAAGCTAATCTCAAATTCTGTGCACGGTGATGCTTACTGATGCTTGTTTTTATCTGTTTACCTGCCAATATATTTAGTACACTGTAGTCCAAATTCTTGATTTAATCAGTAATGGATTGAGTATTCGATTGCAAAAATAATTGGCTGCCATACCCTAATACAGATTTATGAGTTACCCCCCAAAAAATAAAGGTGTTGTGTCTTAACAAGAGGTAACGATGATTTATTTCGCAATTCATCTGCAGGTAATAAATCTGTATCTGTTATTCTAATGAAAGCTGTGACCTTTATCCCCTTAGTGAAGGAATCTTTGACTTTTTAACATGGCATCAATTACCAAATTATGTTTCAGCTGGAATTTGGATCATGCAAGATAGTGAATGTCTTACGATCTGTAACAATATTGAACTTTACAAGATGGTTTCTTTATACCTTCCCACTTCTCTATCCTGCCTACTGATATTTAATTCAGAGAGGCCTGTAAAAAACATATCCTTTGACCTTAAGAAGTTTGTTAGTTAGACTTTTAATATTCAACACCATTACAGCTATCATTTGAAGAAAGTACTTGTTCGAGCTTTATTTTCCATGGTTTCTGAAGTCCCAAAGCTTAGAATAAAGGAAAATTGAACAATAATGACAGGCCTTACAAAATGTGAGGTTTTAATGCTTATAATATCTTACTTCTTTTTACATATGCATATGTAGAATTAACAGATTTTCACTGGTGTATGTGAGTCAGAATTAATATAATTTTTGATATCCATGCCTTTATTTTCTAAAGAGTCATCGGAAATTTGGCTGGGGTATTAAGCCTCATTAACCCATTATCCCAATCCTCATAGACACACATTAATGCCCCATTCTTCCTGTAATTTGGCTAAGTCACTGCTTTTCATGTGGAAATTTGGCTGGCTGGCCACTGCAAACAGTGTATTCTTGCTGCCCTACACTCACCTATGTGTGATGAGTGAGGATCACTGGGGGTGATTGGTATTCTCCCCACTGGCCTAAATGGTAGTGAAACCACTTTATCCCATCCTCATATTGCGACTAACACAGCCAGAAAACCCAGGGAGCAGGTTGCGTTCAGCTGTTGTACTGACTATGAAAGGGGTCCAGGAAAAAAGTTCTATATATCTGTTTTGATTTACATAGTGACATAAAGAAACATATTTTAAAGGATAACGAGACATTTAATAATGAAATATCTGCATTGAATTCCAGTTTGAGCTCAGTAGTCAAAGAAAACTGAGTATTTTAAGTGACTATGATGGTTCCACATGAACCACTAATTTTCTAGAAAATTGTTGGTCATTGTGTGACAAAAGATACACCTTGCATGAATCTCCAAGCTAATTTAAATCATTTGCAATAGAATGGGAAGAAAGGACAAAGCAAGTGTAAAGGGGGAATGAAATTCCAGACAAAGGAATAGAAGGTAGGGTCAGAGAAACTATGATGGGAGAAAGCAAGTGTGGAGTACACATTGGAACATACCACTGGGGGCCAAATGGCCTGTTTCTATGTTGTAATTTCAGTGTAATTTAATAAATTTAGTCGGTTGATGTAGAAAAGTTAAGTGCTGCCCTTTTGCTCCAAATTCTCTGCTAATGTGAAGTTGCTAAGAAGAATGCTGGTGGGACATAGCTGTTGCACTGCCCAAGAACTTTTTTTTAACATGTCCCGGACCTGAGAGAGTTTCAACATGTTGTTCAAATTTACTGAATCAGAGGTCCAGCTTTGTGCAGGCGTGCCTTTAAACCTTTAGCCCCAGAACTTTTTTTTCATTGAAACCTAAACTTGACAAAGGCAAAAGGTTAAATGCTGGCCGATTATACGGTTTCAATACAAATTCTTTCAAGTGAATGCGATGCACATGCCAAACATTTCAATCGAAAGTTGAGAATTTTAAAGCAGCACTAAAAACCAAGTGTGCGAGGATTCTGTGGGATAAAGAGGAGGACTTCTTGGTCAAATTGAAGATGGATTTTAGTAGAAAGCTGCCACTAATGTGTTCTTATTACATGTTGAAAGGAAAAGACTCCAAGTCAGATATTGTTACATTTCTGTACTACTTTCCATGACCTCAAAAAGTTCCAAAGTGTTGATCAGCCAAAGAAGTATGTTTGATGTGTAGGCAGAGTTACAAAGTAGAAATTATGGCAGCTAATTTGCTCACTGTAAACTCCCACCTGTGGCATTGTGATGGTAACTAGATGGCTACTAATCTTGACTGAAGGTTGACTGTTGGCCAGGTATCCTAGAAGAGCTCTATAGTCCACTTCAAAATAACGTCACAGTATCCTTTACATCTAATTAAGTGTCAGGCAAGCTCAAAAGTGAAGAACTGTAGACATTGCAAATTGGATGTAAAAGACCATATGATTGTACAGTAGCGCCGATGGAGAGAAAAACTGACTTAATCAGTTTGGAGGCTTTTTATCCAAATCAGGTTCTGAAAGGTAATTGAACTGAGATAGTGACTCTGTTTCTTTCCCCACTTGCTTCCTGACTTGTTGGCGTTTCTTGCAGTTCCAGTTTTTACTTAATGGCAGGCAATGTCTCATCCGAAAGATGGAACTTTCAGCATTGTGGTGCTCCCTCAGTACCACACTGGAGTGTCCATCCCACTCTGCATCAGGCCTCTGGACATGAACCTACAATCAGAGGCAAGAGTTCTGGAAATTGAGAAGACAAATATAGCACAACATTTAGAATGTTCCAATGATATATGCATATGATTGCTTACATCTTTCTTGTAAGCACAGGGACTTCTGCTGTTCGATGCTTAAAAAACATTCCCATCGCCTCTTCCCAGTTTAATTCCCCAGTGTTTGAAAGGTACTGGTTTATCCAGGTTGCTGGAAACCCCTACTGTCTTTAAACATAGTGAAACTTTGGCATTAGGGTACAAAGGGATGGGCTTTCATAAGCTGAAGAGCTCAGTCACCCGTGGCTAGTGGATAAATCTGCCAGGTATCCTGTGTTTTTGGATTAACAAGTCAGCTTCTATGCTCTGGACAGTTTGCCTCTGACAAGTTCTCACTGAAGAATGCAAGCAACACGGAGGGGTGGAATGGTCTTCATGTCAATATGTCAGGTTTTAAATGTTTGCCGACAGCAGTTTGATGTGTCGAATATCTGATGTGTTAAATTTTCAATAATTACGTAGAGGATAATAGAAACTCCTGTAAAATATATTGAAATTTGGTTATCCCCAATCATACGGTCCAAATCCTTCTTTATAAATTGTTACCTTCTGTTTAAACTTCAGCAGTAGATTGTCAGTATCCTCAGATCTCATTATCCAGGCACTTTACATTAACCTGGCACATTTCACATAGCAGAATGTTTCAACGGTGCCTCTTAGGAGAACTATCAGGGAAAAATTGATGTTGATCCTAATATTAGGACAGGAAGAGGTTCAGGGAGAGAATTCCAATTAAAGCAGGGCAGGAACTGGTGGTACAATGGAAATTGTGGATTTCAAGAACATATGTTCAGAAGTTTCTGTTTTAAGCATGTATTTTTAAAACATGACTTAAAACAGCAATATTCAACTATTTTGTAACAAGGTTAAAATTATTTTGCATTTTCAATCTTATTACCAATTTTTTTGATTTCTTCCTCTGGTGGTTTTCAGCCAACTTTAAAATATGCTTGGCCTTGCTTTAAAAAAACATAAAATTGCTTGAAAACTGTGGTGTAACCACAGTACCCTATTCGAGCAGGCATTTCAATAACCTAGGAAAGTCCCCTGATAAGGTACATTCTAAATTCCAAAGGTACTAAAACCAATACTTGGCTGAGATCATCTGGCTCAGCACAGATTTGGGATCATATGGTTTAATGAATTAGGTCACTGATTCTTCATGAACCCAAATATACAATGAGGTGGTGTAATTGTGCAGCAGATAAAGCTACTGCCCCAGTGACCTGGACTCAAAGTACTCATAGTCCGCTTTCCTCCCAGCTGGTTGGTAGATTGACGACTGTAAATTACTCTGAGTTGCACATGTGATAGTGAGGTCCCATCTCTGGCAGGCATATCTCCAATTAAGATCCTCCCATTCCTCCTTTTATAGTTGTTCTAAGGATGAGCGAGTATAAATGGAGCTCAGTGAAGTTACAGTGCTTTTATATGGCACTGGTGATGACAAATAAAACAAGTTACATTCATAGAAGCAATGAAGATTGTGAAAACCCAAGGTATCAGCACTTTTGTCTGGAGACAATGACTCTTCCGATGATACAGAGTCCTTGATGATGTAGCTTCATGCATCCAGAATTACAAAAGGCAGGAGACAGATGTCTAACCGATCTGTCCTGATGACTATTGTATCATGTTGCCGTCACTTCAATGTCAAGCAAAGATTAAATTTTGGACCATCTCACCCCGTACAGCTCAATAACTTGCTGCTGATCTACCCATGGGTGAAAGCTACAATTTTTGAATATGTAGAGAATTTGTGGGAGAGGGTAGGGGGGAAGCTGGCTGGAGAGAGGTGGGTGATCTTTAATGGACTCTGAACTGTCTAAAAGGGGTTATTCCTTTTCTGGTAATGACAGATGCGTACTGTGCACCGTCTGTTAAATGCTTTTGTTTTTAAAGAAACAATATTTGTCTGATGCTCACCATAATCCATCAGTTCTTAAAGGAATCAAACAGATTGTTTATAAAATGGTATTTGTGGTTTTGTGACTGTGGCTTCCAGGCACTAAAAATGGATCCAGCAAGAGGCTGTGTGCAGACGCACCCTGGTGATCTGATTGTGGTTTCAGAGCCTTTTGCCGGGGGCCATTTTTGGAGAAATTCTTGCATTGAATGCAGGGGTCTCTGATTTCTCAAATTATAAACCTCAAACTGAGTGTGCTAAAGCAATGGCAACCACAAGTGGCACCTGCAAAGTGACATTGCTGAGGAAGGAGAAGGGAATAAATAGGCCCATCATGTTGGGCATTAGTGATAATGGCTAGGTCCTGGTATTACAATTAACTCTTGAAAAACAGGTATGAAGGTATGATTGATACTGAAACTCTGAACATGGGATACACTGTTGGTACATTTAAGATGAGTCCATTTGAGAGAAAGCATTAAAAGGTTATGCTTATTAGTTGATGATGGGAGGAGGCATGTGTGAAAATGGGACTTAGCATTGTTAGTAGAATAGTTAAGCTGCTTTAAATTCAGTGGAACATAGTGCTGCTTGTTTGCTTATTTCTGACAATCCTACTTCAACCTCACCAGTTATGGCATTTCTCTGTTTTCTCATCTGACGTTTCTAGCACCTATGAAAAATAATCCCCAAGTATCCACAGAGATGTGAGCAGACTAAATGGCCATTGAGCCAATAGAGGAAAGATTAAGAGAAATGCCCTAATGCTTGGTCACACGCTAGAGCTTTAAGAAAGATTTTGAAGAAGGTTGTTGAGAGTAGAAGGCTATACAGATGTGTTCTCAGAGCATAGTTGAAGGACTATCAGTTATGAGGGGAATGAAGGGGACCAGCAAGGGCTCTGCAGAGGGGAAAAGGTTCCGGGGGGGGGGGGGGGCGATATAAAGCTGTAGGTTGAGGACATTACTGATAAAGGGATAGGCAAAGCTATGAGATTATTCAAATACATAACTCTGCATTTTGAATTTACATTTAGGAACAAACATCAACATAGTCATCACAGATTGACATGATGTTTATGTGGGACTTGTGATATAGAATATGGGCAGTAAGACATTCTAAGTGGCAATTTTTATCAGTTGGAAGGTGGTGACTTGACCAGGAGAGTACTCCGAAAATAAAGCCACGGATTAGAGTGTAAGTGATGGATGGGTGGGTGATGTGGTGCTTAAATGCTTAGAGCCCCATGACTTTAAGAGGGACAGTGCGATATTGGCACCAGATCTTGGCAGATTCTCACAGTTTTCTATAGATCTGCAAGTGTCCTGACTTGAGAGGCAGATGTACCCATGCAACATTTCAAGTGAGTCATAGATACCAGTCAACGGAATCTGACCAAAACGAGTGGAGGGAATGAAGTGTTTTAGTTTAGATTTGTGAGTCGCTAAGAACAACCTTATTGGTCAATGCACAATTCCACATATAGAATTAAAATATCAAGTTTCTAAGCGAGCTTCTTTATATCAAGAGCTGCGGCTAAGTGTGGTGACATTTTCACAACTTCTAAAAGGAGTTAATTAAAATAAAAAAGCAGGAGGCAGTTTGTGGTATAAGTATATAAGACCATCACCGGGTTCCCAGCCTGGGCAGCTGATGTAACTGACAGTACCAGTAGTGGTGGAAAAAGCTGGAAGGGTTTTCCAGTCTGCTTGGCATAATAAGTTTTCCATTTCTCATATTGAATCTGCTGTTCAACTTTACAAGTATAAAATCCCTGAGTGATGAAGAAACTATGGCCATTTCAACCAAAGGTTGTTGACTATGTTTAATATTTTCTTAGCTGAAAGCTATCCCAGTCTCCTTGCCATTTCAAGAGTTTAGACATTTAATATTTAGATAATATACTGTCCATCTGCAGTTCAAGTTATACAACTGGAGATGAATTTGCCCAGACAAGTGCAGTTTAAAGTCTTAAATAAAAGAATTCATTGGAAACCCACACAGAATTTTTACCATATCATCGAATATCCATATGCATGTACACAGGGTTCACCTCTCAAGCACATGTATGACAGGTATGTTTCACACCTTTTAAATGTAAGGGGACATTTACCATTGCACATATTGTAATAATCTTGTGTTCGCTGTGTTGGTGTAACACATATGAGCCACTTCGTTGGAACATTCTAGCACACAGCAGCATGTTGATAAGCTTTAGGCTGCTTTATTAAAAGCAGCTAACTGAGATGTTCCTCTTACAGACCATTGCTTCTTTTTATTTTTTTCTCTAGTTCCATATCAGGTTCAGTTTAGAGTTTGCTAATTGGATGACAAATGGAAAATCACAGTCAAAAGGTTAAATGCTAATGTAAAATAAAGGCCAGAGATGCATTTTTAATTACAACTCATCATATAATTATAAGAGTTTATTAGTGTGTCATTGTAACTTGTTGGTCTGGATATTGCTGTTACATTTACGATCTTCATCATCTTAACTACCAGAAGAAACACACACATGTGCAGGGGGAAAAAAACAAAAAAATAGTGTTTGAATCCATTTCCTGTTGAATATACAGTAGATAAGCAACTGGTATCCATTTAGTGAACAGTTTGAACCCCAGAGAAGTCCTAGATTTGAATGCAGTGTACCACGTTTGTAAATGTTTTCCAGCAGACAGATGCCTGGGTGGGTCTGATCAAGAGGAAAAGGAGTGGAATTCAGAAATCATATTGTACGGTCTGACAATAAATGTAACAAATTATTTGACCTGATTAGAAATGGAACATATGTTAGCCTCTCTGATTAATGTAGGAATTAAAGCAATTTTTAAAATTCACTTAGTTAGATCTTCCCATAATGAAATCTAAAATAGCACGAATAAGGGCCTGGAGTGGAAGCCAATATAATGGTATTTTATTTCAGGCCTAATGATGCCCGGCAGAATTTTATAAGTCATTATTTCAAAACTTTGAAAACAGAATTACGTATTAAACCAGTTTCCAGCCTTATTATATTGTACAAGTTGGTATCTAGATGTTTTATGGATATTCATTTTATTTCACTGTACTTCATGAGTGTGGCATACAGTAACAATTGTGGACGAGGTGAACTCCTAATGAGCATTGTGATAGTGAGATACGCTGGAGAATATTTGGAGTGATTGAGAATGAATTTGAATTTCCTTTGAGTTCCTGAGCGTGGTTTTTTATAGTGACGCTGACATTTTATTTAGGTCTGTGAATGTATTAGGGCTTGTATCACAAAATTGAGGAATGCTTAAAAATAGGCACAGATACAGAATTAAGGCTTAAGGGACGAGGTAGGGGAAAAGACTCAGTGAATGACCAAGGTTCAGGAGGCAATGTGAGAGCCATGAAGTTTTGAAAGTTTTTTAAATCCAGAATCTGTTTCCTTTCCATATGCCAGATGTATCATTCTTCTTGTTTCCTGTGGGAGCTCTAGGGTCGAAAATGAGCCAAAATGTCTGTCTTGAGAATAAGCTCCATTTCTCTTCTCCCCCTCCCCTCCACTTTGCGTACAGTATTAGTTGTTCCTGCACCCCTGGTTAGACTGGTTAATATCTCTTATTTGATTGAGCTTTTTAGCTCTTGCTTTCCTGCTCCCAATCTTACCAGCCTGATTTGTACAGAGGCATTCCAAACATCTTTCTTACAATCACAACTGAGCTGGACTGATGCAAAGAGAACCATTCAGCTCTCATTAGCAATCACAGGGTCACAGATACTTCACTCATTTGGAGTAAAATGCAACTGCTACTGAATGGATGTGGAGGTGTCACCAGCATAGTAAACTGCCAGGCTCAAACTCTGCAGGTCATGGCAGAAACATCTTCTGTTTTCACTTTACAAAGTTTGACATCATGGCCTTATCCTTGCTTAAAATAAGCCTGAAAACAAAGTATTTTAAGAAGTGCTCATGTGCACACTTTGAAAATGTTGATATAAAAACAGTCTTATATTGGCAGAAGGGAAGAGTAAAATGGAAGGGTAGGGGCATAGATGGTGCCCTGTCTGACTGCCAGTGGCTCCTCTTTTTGTTAAAGCCCTCCCCATTGAGAAAACAGCAACAAGGAATGCCTCATCAGAAAAGACAGCTTGCATTGATTTAGCAGCTTTCATGTAGTAAAACCATCCTCAGGAATGATAAACGAAATTTGTCGCTGAGCTGTGTTGGGAACTTCAAACTCAAGCAATAATCCAACAAGGAAGAAGAAGGCAATGATTAGGAAGCAGACCTTTGATTGATTTAAGACCCATTCTGAGGTTTGACTCTGGGGAGGTGTAAAAAGGAGTCTGTTCCCCCCATGCATAAGGTAATTTTTGGAAAAACCCCTCAGGCTTAGGTGCCTTCCCCAAACCATAACAGATGTGATTCCAAAGTCGTACCTCGACTCTGTACCTCATTGGCTGGTGCCTGATCTCCAGAGCACAAAGCGCCAGAGTTTCAGGCAAGGCAATTACAATATTTACATCTCTGTGGCTGATTAATCATGAGCAAGGAGCAGAGCAAGTAAGGGCAGAGCAAGGAAGTGAACAATGTGCTGTAGGAATTCCTGCAATTAAATCAGACACATTTCAACCAGATTTATCTCTGCATTTTTTATGCATAAGAGGGAACTCACCAGGAGCAAAATGACAGGAACACAAGAAACAGTGTGCTAGTGAGTCCAATTTAATGGGCAATAACGACTTGCATTTTGCAGATTCAGGCCGATTTCTGCAAGATTAAGAACTAGATGTAGTTTGTGTTGTGTTGCTGAAATTGATTACCATAAGAGCAAAACTTTCAATGCAAACTCAGCATGAATCAGTTCTTGATCTTAAAATGTAAGTTCAATCAGGCTGCCTGTTGAATGACAATTTAACTTAGAGTCTTGGTGGATGTAAAACACCCTAACATTGCTTAAACCAATTTTTCATGTTTCTAAGCCTTTAATAAGGTGGGGATTTTGTTTTTGTGTGAGAAGTTTGGGTTCTGATGACAAAAAGCAGGGTAATGGCCAATATTGACATTTGGCTTTGTTGTCAGTCATATTAGCCTGTACCATTGACAGTGTGGACTAAAACAGAAGGCTCCATTTGAGCATTAATTGAAGATAGAACACAAATCTTCCACTGTCATTAGGAGAGAATACTTGAAGCTCTCTGCAAAGCAAATTGCAAGTAAAACAACTTTTCCCTTAAAATAAAGCGGCAAGGAATACCAAAAGGAATTGTACAAGAAATGATTCTTCCAGGTCGCTTCTGGCGTTCCCAACAGAGACACATGCATGGATCCTGAGGCAAAGATTCTGAGGGGGGGGGGGGAAGGGTGTCTTTGACTTTGTGTTTGTTTGCAAGACAGGCCTCAAATGAGTTTTGACATTTTCTCCATGATAGTTGTGACTCCATTCCCATTGGCTGTAAAGTATTTTGAGGTGTCATAAAAGGCTTTAGGAACAACCATGTAGCTCATTTAAAATGAGTTTCATTTGTATTGAGACTTTTAAAATTCTTCTCATTTGTAATGAGAAGAATCGCTTTGCTGTCTTGCTTGAAGGTTGTTCTAGAACAAAGCCCAGCCCAGGTTGGTATACTAGAAAGATCACCATTCTTTCTTTCAAGTGTTACAAAACATTCATGACTCAGCTTTACAATGCACATTCAGAGTTGGCACAACTTAGTAATATGTCCACACTCGTATCTCCAATGCATTCTGTTCCTAATTGAAGTGTTGAGTTTGAATGCTGGCATTTCCATCAAAATGAAAATTTACTTCTGACAAAGAATCACCTTGGATCAGTTCTTGTGAGGCATTAGGAATCAGAACACTATTGTATTTGATTTCTTTTTTAAAGTTTCAAAGGTGGTGCCCACCATAGTTAATAATTTGAAAGTGACCATGACAATATTTCAAACTGCAACCCCTCTTAGTTTTCCACTGAACTAACTGTCCTCATAAACAAGCATGTGTCCTTGCTTTCAAGGTTGTTTGGAAGTTGTAAATTAATGGTGGCAACATTTGTCTGGTTGCTAGATATTCAGTGTCAGCACATTGCAGGGTATTCTGTGTATAAAATGGATGCAAGGCCATGCAAGATTTTATGCCAATCCTTGGAATATTATTGTTTTATAATAAACAGCATTATTTAAAAATCTGTGCATTAATGTTAATTTTACTGTTAATTAAAAATCACTTTATAGCCTCGACCAATAATTTCTTTATTGTAGAAGCTGTGGCATTTTATAGATGGCCTGGAATATACAGAAGTAGACAATGTTAATTGAAAACTTTAAGTGTCAGGACAACATTGCAACAACCAACAGAGACAATGTCTTCCTTCTGATGGTACAGTTCTGGGATTTTAAGATAGCAATGGTGGAAGTACAGGGATATATTTCCAAGTCAGGGCAGGTATTGATTTGAACGGAGAAAGGAGTTACTGCTGGTTCCATGCTTGTCTCCGTAAATGGTAAAGGTTAAAGGTTTGAAGTGTGCTACTACAGACTTTTAAGTGGTGGCAGTGGATTTTGTAGCTGGTCGGATGAGTCTTCTATGGTAGATAAGGCGTCAATGGCGCACAGGCAGCTCAGACTTAGATTGTCTATAGTTCTTGAGTATTGTTGGCATTACACTCGGCCAAGTATGTTACATCATGGTCTTGACTTGTGACTTGTAGAGGATGGAAAGTGTTTGGTGAGTCACTGACCCCAGAACATATAACCTCTGACCTGCTTGTCTAGCCTCAGAGTCAGAATCAGGTTTATTATCACTGTCTTCTATGATGTGAGATTTGTTGTCTTGTGTCAGCAGTACCGTGCAAGGATGTAAAATTATTATAAATTACAAATTAAATAAATAGTGCAAAGAAAGGCATAATGAGGTAGTGTTCATGGAAATCGGATGGCAATAGGAAAGGAGCTGTTTCTGAATCTTCCAGTGTGGGCCTTCAGGCTCCTGTACATCCTGTCTGATGGTAGCAACAAGAAGAGGGTATGTTCTGACTGGTGAGGTCCTTAATGATGCCACCTTCTTCAGGTACCACCTCTTGAAGATGCCTTTAGTGGTGGAGAGGATTGTGCTTGTGATGGGGCTGGATGCATCTACAAACCTCTGCAGCCTCCACAGTATGCCATGATGCGACAAGTCAGAATGCCCTGCACCGTACATCTATAGAAATTTGGAAGCGTCTTTGCCGATATACCAAATCTCCCCGATTTCCTGATGAAGTAAAGCCACTGGAGAGCCGTCTTCATGAATGAATCAGTGTGTTAGGCCCAGGACAGATCCCCTGAGATGTTGGAACTTGATGCTGCTTACCCTTTCCGGTACTGGTCCCTCAGTGAGGACTTGCACGTGTTCTCCCAACTTCCCCTTCCTGACGTCCACAATGAATTGCTTGATCTTGCTGACAGTGAGCATGAGGTTGTTGATGTGACAAGCCAATCTATCTCATTCAGATTCAAATTTACTTATCACATATATAATGAAACACACACAGTGGCCACATTATTAGGTACCTCCTGTACCTAATACAAATGGCCACTTGAGTGTATTTTTGTAGTCTTCTGCTGTTGTAGCCCATCCACTCCAAGGTTCAACGTTTCGTGCATTCAGGGAAATTCATCTGCGCACCACTGTTGCAATATGTGGTTATTTGAGTCACTGTCACCTTCCTGTCAGTTTGAACCACACTGGCCATTCTCCTCTGCCAAGGTGGTTTTCGCACACAGAACTACCACTCACTGAACGTTTTTGTTTTTTGCACCGATAACTGTAAACCCTAGTGAATGCTGTGTGAAAATCCCAGAAGGTCAGCAGTTTCTGAGATACTCAACCCACCCTATCTGGCACCAACAATCATTTCCCATTCAAAGTCACATGCTTTTATGCATTGAGTTGCTGCAACACGATTGGCTGATTAGATATTTGCCATAATGAGCAGGTGCACAGGTGTACCTAGTGCATGCAAGTGTCACCACACAGTCCAGTGCCAGCAATACGTTCCCTATCTTTGGCAGAAGAACACAGAACAGAGCACAATGAAACACACCAAAATGGAACCAACAAGCAAAAGACCACCCTCCTTCCCACTCACATACATGGACCGCTCCAGGCCCTTAGGTCTCGGTTATTGCACTACAACTTGCGGACATCCAATTGGCCTTCTTTGGTTTTGACCCCAGTCTAGCCGATGAGGGGACCCCCATGGCTTGAACTTTGAGCAAGCTGACTGACTGGCCCTTGTGCTTCTCGTTTGCACAGAGATGCACTGACCTGGGATAGACTGATAACCATGGATGTCCAATGTCCCCATGTCCCCATCTCTGGCATTTGAGTGCGAAGTGGAGGTCTGGTCACCAGTTGTCTTTCATTGTTGGCCTTTTGAGTCCAGAGCGGAGGTCTTGATTCTGGATGTCAACGTCACTGACCTTTGAGCATAGAGCTGAGGCCTGACCTCTAACTTCTCCACATCCCTGTGCTTAAACCCTAATCTAACATCTAACTTTCTGTCTCCAAAACCATCCCTATGAACTTAATAGACAACTAAGTCTGAGCCCCGATCTTGATGGAGACTGCAGTTCCCTGACATCTTGAACTCATTCGTGGATGCCTCCTTGTTGCGAGATTTTACCAACAACAGTCATGTCGTTGGCACATTTCACAATATATTTTCAAAGATATGGATAAATGTAGGCTTCAACATAGGTAGGAGAAACTAAATTCAAAAGAATTGTAAAACACTTGCAGAGTTCTTAATATGGGTACAGACCATGTCAATGTTTAAAGATATGATAATTGATGGAAAGTGATACCGTTACAGGAACAGAGCAGGTGGAGGAGCTTGTCATGATTGTCAGAGAAACCAGTTGGGTCAAAGAAGACTTTGTGACATCCGCTGACAAATGGAATTTGGTCTAGATTTTTAGTCTATCTACCCGTGATACATGTTCAAGCTTGCCTTTTGGCAAGGTCTGCAGCTTAAAATGAGATGTTACTGCTCAAAGGTAGGTATGCAAAGACTTAGTTATGTGTAGTTGATGTGTCAGGCTCTTTTTCAGTATGAGCACCAAAGACGATTGCTTTTAAATTTTCTTTTTTGTTCATACCTGATCACGTGATTCTAGTAGCTTATCACAGAGTTTTGTTTTTTGGGATTCTCTTCGCAATTAAAAGGTTCCCTGATTGCTGAGGGGGATCTTTTCATGATAGGAATGAGGTATCCAAAGTGACTTTGCCAGGCCCAAGGTAGAGTTGTTGCAATTAGTGAGGAGCGGATGAGGAAGGGGACAAAAGGAAATCAGCCAATGTTCTTGGTCCTGTTCACAGTTTAGTATGTTGCAAAGTCACAATGATTATTTACTGATTTGGTTTTGTACGATGTGAAAGCTGCTATCAGAATTGCAGACCGATTGATTATCACTGAATCCAGAACATTGCAATTTGTTCAATCTTAGAATTTTTTAAAAAATTGGCAATTGTTTGATATTAAACAGTTGTGAATACTTGTGCTGGCATAACTTTGCATTTTGACCTCATGCAACCACATTATCTTCCTATGACATATACAAAGCTCTCAGACAAAGATCTTCGTGCCCTCACCAGCAGCAGGTGAGGTCCTGGAGGAATGGAGAGTAGCAAATATTGTGACTTTATTCAAGAAAGGAAGCTGGGATTATCCAGGTAATTACAGTCCAGTGAGCCTCACATCAGTCATAGGGAAGCTGTTGGAGAGAATACTGAGGGATAGAGTTAGTGCAAATTTGATAAGACATGGCCTGTTTAGAGTCAAGTCAGCATGGCTTTCTGCAGAGCAGATCACATCTTATAAACTTGATCAAGTTTTTTTAGGAGGCAACAAAGGAGCTTGATAATGATAAGGTATTGGATGTTAACTATATGGACATTAGAAAGGTATTTGATAAGCTCCCCCAAGGTAGGTTGATAAAGATGCATGGGATGCAGAGTGAATTACAAGTTTGGGTTCAGATCAGATCTGCCCATAGAAGACGGAGAATAGGGGTGAAAGGCTGTACTAGCTGGAGATCCGTGACCAGTGCTCTTTCACAGGATTGGTGCTATGACATATGTTGTTTGTGATATAGAGCAATGATTTTTGGATGAAAATGTAGATGGTGAATGAGCAAATTTGTAAATAACTGGAAAAATTGATGGAGTTGTGGACAATGTAAAGGACTATCAAAGAATACAGGGGATATAGATCAGTTACAGAGGTGGGCAGAGAAGTGGCAGATGGAGTTTAACCTGGGAGAGTGAGAGACATTGCACTTTGGGAGGTCATATGAAAAGAGAAAGTATAGAGTTAATGGTATTCCCTTAATAGCATTATCCAATGTCCTGTGCCTCTTGCCTGATGGTAGTTGTCAGAAGAATGCATGGCCTAGGTGGGGGCAGGGGTCTTGACCAGCTCATCCTCCTTTGAAGTGAAATGGGTAAGGACAAACATGGTCAAGACACCAGGGAAAACCTCACCCTTCTCTTTAAAATAGTGCTGACTTCCCTGATATAGATAGGATGAAGTCTTTGTTTAATTTCTTCTCCAAAAGATAACATCCCTGATACTGCGTCTCTTATCCAAAAAAAGTATGTTATAATTTTGAATAATTTCTTGGCAGCCAACATCATTTCTGGAGGAAATATATAATCTGGAATTGACAGCAATAACGTACACAGTGGAAATCAAAACAAACTGCAGATGCTGGAAATCTGAAATAAAAACAGAAAGGCTGGAAACACTCAGCAGAACTGGCAGCATCAGTAGTATCGCTTGTCTTGATAAATGTTTCCAGCAATTTACGTTTGTATTCTGCAGTCAGTGGAATTGTCACAGACCAGTTACTTGGTCATTATCACATTGTAATAATACTCTGCACATTTAAAGTGAGAGTAACAACAGTAATTTATTATTTTGAGTGCTTTGGGTCAAGATGGTGGAGAAGTGCAAGTCTTATGTGTTTCCATTGGTTTCATTATAAATCAAACGCCTCAGTACAGTGGTTCTCAGTATGTTCATTTCAGACCTTCATAATGGAGTTGTTCTGACTGCATACAGTAAACACAGTTAAGCTTCAGCTGCTAAGAACAGCACCATGAACATCAAAAAGCTGAATAACATGACATCATTACTCCTATGGATTTCCCCTTTATATAAAATAAGAATTTTTAAAAAAATAATCAAAGTGCTGCTTTCTGTTGATCTGATTTGTCCAGAGCCTGCAAGGGAGCCTAAAAACTCCCTTCCAAGCCAATAGTGCCCTGCACGGAAACAGTCTTTGCTTCCTCATTGTAGAGTAAAACTGAGCCCCAGCTTGCCAATATTTGACCATGCTCTGTCAAGTTAAGGCAAATGATAAAACCGACCTATTGCCTGGAGTCGAGCAATTCCATTGCGTGATAATTAAGGAAATTGTATTTTGCGATAAATGTTAATATTAAATTAGGCACATTGTCCTTACTGTGCTTTATAATTGGGTCTTGCTTCCAAGCACAAAATGGCGGCATTATTCACAAAGACCCTGGAAAAGAGAGCAAATTAGAAAGATGCCAAATTGGAAAACTTGCTGTTGCTTATGCACTGGCTTGTGGTCATGTGAACCTATTCTGCACAACAATGTAGTAAAGCACTGGGAGCCAAGAGAACATTTTGCATTACCACAAATGTTCTTTCAGTGTGAAATCTGTCAAATTTACAAAGAGTCTCTGCCTATGGTCTTTTCACTCTGCACTTACGACATGTATAGTAAATTGCTCAGTCAGCAAGTGACCAACGCAGTGGATGTGGAACTGATACCAAGGATGTGGAAATGCCGAGCTAGTCTTGTGCTGACAGCACTTTGAGCTCTGAAATCATCTTCTTGAAATAGGGAGAAGGTAAAGCTGATCACCCTTACCAACCCTTATCATCGCCGGAGCCTAAGGCTCTGAGGTGAGGACTAGGTCAAGCTTGCATTGCATTGTATGCCAGTATTTCAAATTGGTCTCTTTAAAACAGTTGTGAGTTTTAAGGTTAAAACTTATTATGGTCTTACACCACTAAACTTATTATGACACCTCAACCATTGAGCACATCTACATGAAATGCTGTTGTAGGAAAGCAGCAACCATCTTCAGAGATCCCCCACCATCCAGGCAATGCTCTCTTCTCACTGCTGCCATCAGGTAGAAGATACGAGAGCCTCATGACTCACCCCACCACACTCAGGAACAGTTACTACCCCTCAACCATCAGGCTCTTGAATAGAAGGGGATAACTACGCTCACTTGCCCCAACATTTGGCCCAAACATCTTTATCTCATTACCTCATGTCCTCGTTATTTATCACTAATTATTTATAGTTGCATTTGCACAGTTTGTGTTGCCTGCTGCACTCTGGTTGATCTTTCATTGATCTGGTTATAGTTACTATTCTATAGATTTGCTAAGCATGCCCACAAGAAAATGAATCTCAGGGTTGTGTATGGCGACATGTATGAACTTTGATAATAAAATTTTCTTTGAACTTTGGATGAGTTTGGATGCTAATCAGACACACTCAGAGGTGCCAGAAGAACAGGTATTCCAAACTATGGGATGCTAGCCTGTTACTACACCAGCATACTCATAGTTCAGTTTTGTGCAGAGAAGCCTAGAAACAGTATCAGGTGAGTTTCTAGGGACTGCAAAAACTGGAGCCCTGGTGTGTACAATGGAGCGTGGCAATCAGGCATCTGGCTCAGCACCGGGATTTCCTAAAGAATCAGACTGTGGATTACTGAAGCATTTTGCCTGATGCTTCAGGGTTCTAATCCTTCTTGTTGCGTCTCTAGATTTAAAGCTTTCAGGCTTGTGCTGAGCCAAATTCAAACCTACTCCCCTACTTCTGCTCAGCATCTTACTGATTTCTTGAAATACTGTGAGAAGCCATCTCCCCCTTGATTATTAGTAATTGCTGCATTTTGTGACATTTAATATTGTAAGTGTCCAACTGAGATTTGCCTTCAGCAGATGTTCGCACTGATTGTGTGGAAAATCATTAGGTGCAGTCACTTAATTATAGTCTGGAGAATAGAAAATGCAGCTCCTTTGCCCCGTGGTCCCTGGGCCATCCAGTACTTTTTAAACATAGCCTGTTGACGCAAACATATAAACACACTGCATCTGTAATCTTGTGCTGATGGAGTGTATTTTATATATGCAGACCACACCCCTAGATTTTTTAGTTTTGACTCCCAACTTTATTGTTTGCGGCAGGTTCATATTAATCTCTTCCCAGTTTGGAAATGAATGCGTGCTGCTCTTTAGGGCGGATAGCAAATTATATTTGATTTGATGCTGTCCTTCAGATGCCTGTTGTTTGGAATACTAATTCGCAGCACTGGCGGTGAATTCCAATGATGTCACCTTCACACAGCAGCCTACCCCACTTCAAATCTTACCGAGCTGTCACGCAGAGACAGGCTGCCATTTCAGCCTTCAAGATGACAATCTGTCAGATAAGAACCGACAGCTGCAAATTTGGACATTTTGATAGAATGGCCACTCCGATCACCCACCCCTCTGTTGCCCTGAAGGTAATTTGCTTTCATTTGACCATTGGTCACCTCTACTAGTGTGTCCGGGCAGAAACAGTCTTTTCTGTTGCAGCCAGGCAGATTATCGTACAGTCTTGAAAAGAAGGTTCTCCGAAGGCTAAGAGGTAGATAATTGCTTCGTGGCTGTGGAGGACCAACAGTAATCTTGGGAAGGGCCTGAGAAAAAAGGAATACAATCCTGTTCTCCATTTTATGGGAATTGCAAGCATAAATACTTCCATGTTTATTTTGGCCAATGAGTTTTACATTCTGAATGACAATTGAATTTATAACCATTTCTAGAGAGAAACCTTTGAGAATAGATACCTTTTAAAACTTTAACTAGGATAGTAATACTACTACAATAAAGTCAGAAACTGAACAGAAATATGCTTTGCAACCCTGTGAGTCTGAAAACTGAATATTTCCTCATGTTAAAAAAAATGATTCAGAATTTGACCGAGTTATCTGAGGAGAGAGGAATCTTGGACCATTTTCAACATTACAGCAATGGTTTCAGAGGACGTTGGCAATCCTATTGTCCTGGACAACATTGTTGCACTCGCCAACCAATAAGCTTTCACAATCAAATGAAGGAGATCACAAGATGTAAGAGCAGAATCAGGCCATTCAGCCCATCAAGTCCACTCTACTATTTCATCATGACTAATTATGGATCCCATTCAATCCCACACACCTGTCCTCTCACCATTATCCCTCAATGCCCCGACCAGTCAGGAATCTGCTTTAAATATATCCATGGACTTGGCCTCAATTGCAGTTTGTGGCCGAGCATTCCACAGATTCATCACTCTTTGGCTAGAAAGTTCACATCTGATGTAATCTTTCTGAAGCAGTGCCCTCCTTCCTACTCCTCCCTGGTTTACACTCTGCCCTGAAGCCCCCAGTTTGTAATTACATCCGCCTCAGAGCCCCGGCCTTAGCCCAACTAACAGTACTTTCGTTCCTGGTTTAACATTTTCATCTCATCAGTGCCTTTGTCATGTTTATCACTTTAAACTGGACAGTCCCACTCTACCTTTGAAAATGTCCTAATAAATAGCCCTGCTCGATAGCACCTTGTCACAAGCTGCAAGTCTGTACTGTGGAACTACATGGTTATCATCAGATATGCTGCAGGAATGTCAACGAGAGTGCGATGCAGTGCTCAGGCATACCCGCCAAACCATTTGTGAGCCAACCTTGAGACCAAGAGCTTTCAACCCTTGCAGAAATAACTTCCAACTTTTAAGAAGCTTGGCTAAAAAGCAAAAAGCAAATTTTGAAATACAGCAATAGTGTTCAGTATGGCACCAACTAATATGAAGCATACAAAGACAAAACTTTTATTAAGTGTAACCTGCAGAAGTTAAGTTTTACCTCTTACTCTTCATTAGTAGCATTAGAACAGTGAAAGCATAATATTATCAACGTCTTTAACAATGACTATAGTGTGGACTGTTGTGTCAATGAAAAATAAAAGTATCAGCGTGGTTACAAATATATCATGAATTAATCACGATTTTAAATGTGTCGAGGAGCAGTAATATCTTCAGTGTAAATGAGGGGAGAGAGTATGGGTTGGAAAGAGGATGAAGCAGAAGGATGGAAAACAAAGAAAGTGAGGGTATTGTTCTTAGTCATTCCCTCTCTCTCCCCCTCACTCTCTCTCTCCCTCCCCTCCTCCAAATGCAACTACTCATTCTTCATCTCCCTCACCTCTATGATTCCCCACTTCCCCCACCCATTCCCCTCTCAATCTCTCTACCTTCCCCAAAATCTCCACATCCTGTCCCATCCCTTCACCGCCTCTATATCCCATCTCAATCTCTCCATGCATCTCCTCTCCCCGCCCTCCATCTTGCCTACTGTCACATTGTCCTGCGCTTACAGCAGTAGGAGTTGGAGCCCAGCCCCTTTCCCTGTAGCACAGGTCAGGCTCATGTAGGTTCTATGGTCATTCCCAAAGTTCAGTTCAGAGTGGGATGTTTAATCAGGCCAGAAGTGGGATGGATGTCCAGGCTCAGGGTCCCAGCAATACTTAACCTTAGGGTGGGATGTGGGTAGCAGAGGCCTAGTTGGTGTATTGTGAGAATTTCTCAACCATTATTCTGCAGTAGGTACCATAGGGCACCTATACTACTTGGTAGGTGTGCTAAAGTTCTTAAGCTATCTAGCTTATGTGTAAAATGTCAGTACTAATATAAATAGATTCAGATTAATGCCTTGAAATCAATCCTGCAATGCGTGGAGTTTTCTCCATTTAAATAGAATAACTGCCTCCTGACTCCTTGTGCAATATAATTCTGGCCATTGCAGACTATAATTCCACTCAAGGTGAGTCAAAGAGAGAGAGAACTAGCCCCAGAACAAATATGGTTTTCATTAATCATGGAGAGCCCCTTTTTGTTCCTGGAGTGCTCTCCTGCAGTTATAAATAAGGGGTGAAAGAATTGATTTCAGAGTAGAAGTTCAGAGCAACTCCAAAAATTCTGTGAAAAATAAACTTTCAAAAATTATAACAAAAAGCTAACGGGCGATGAGTGTTTGTCTGGAAATTATGCGGTGCTGCATTTTCCACTTTGGTTCCTGTGTTTCCGGTCTGTGTTTGAAGGAGTCCAGCCCTCCCAACAGCGGTCAGCTGCCTTGCACAATGCTAGCCCAACCAGAAACATCTGAACTTTGTTTTTTTGGGGGGGAAAGCACGTCTTTCTCAAGCCCTGAGGCCAACAGCTTCCTGTGACCGTCATGTGGTTCAGCTGAAAAAAAAATAAAGGCCTCAGAAGAATTTCCAAACAGCAACGTGTCTGCTTCCAGTTAAACTTAACTGCAGATGCTGTAGCTGTTGGGAGCTAGGGAGCCGTTCCAATTCAAAACCCAACCCTCAAAAACAATGTGAAGTCTTAGTTTTGTCAATTACTTTCAGCCTGGCAACATTGCCCTTTTCGAGAAGGTTGTTAGCCATGTTCATCCAGATACACCTTCACTTCTGTGTAAGAATTTCCAGATTGAAGTTTTACTCACAAGGCCTGAATACATATCACTCTAGCTGCAAAATAGAATTGAGGGAGGGCTGCAATGCATCCAGGGGCCCAGACTAGGGTCAGCGCCTGGAGTTATGAAGAGAGTATGTATGGAATGATCTGCCTGGACAGTGCACAAACAAAGGCTTTTCACTGCATTTTGGTACATGTGACAATAATGAACCAATTCCACTTTACAGTTCGAAAGGGTCACCTAAAAGGGTGCTGGGTGGGCATGCCAGACCCATGCCAATCTTACCAGTGGAGGGTGTGGACAGATAATCCTGGCACTCCCCTCTCCCCAGGCATTTTGGGCTGCAGTCATTTGAAAGCATATAAATAAGCACATTAAGGCCAGATTTGGGCCTTGTAATACTGACAGTTCATAGCTGAATTTAGCTAACACCAGCCCTGTTGTGTCAGAGTGTATTAATTTGATCTTAAACGTATTGGTACTGCTTCTTTTTCACATGTTTGGATTTAACCGTTCAAGGGAATAATGCTTGCCCACATTATGGGTAACCTATCTATCCACATTAAATCACTGCAGAGTAACATGCTCTGAGTGAAATACTGGGGGCTGTTCTCAATAAACACATCAAAATGCTTAATAAATGCAGTCCCTTTTTCAAAGGTAATGATTTGTATGAAACTGCCACCAAAAGTATATTATATACAAATGATCTCATTTATTTGTGTAGTATCTTGAATATATAGGTGAAATAAATACGAAGAAATGCATGCATGCATGCAACTGATATGTACATACATTTAGTGTGTGTGTGTGTGTGTGTGTGTGTGTGTGTGTGTGTGTGTGTGTGTGTGTGTGTGTGTGTGTGTGTGTGTGTGTGTGTGTGTGTGTGTGTGTGTGTGTGTGTGTGTGTGTGTTGGGGTGGGGGGGACGGACCGATGAAACAAATATACTGTGACCCACTGGGTTTACCAGTTTAATGGAATCTGTTGGCTGCTGTAAGGATTGCAGGTGAATACCTTTGTTTTCGATGCTTTGCCAAGATGACAAAGCATTTCTGCTTTTCTCACACCGTTTGGAGTATGGCTCTTGGGAGCAGTTCTGTGCTTGCTCTTTGTTCCTACCTAGGTGTTGTGATTGCTCTGGGCACACCAGAGTGCTAAGAGACATCGGGATACCTAGATTGTGGAGCTTCGTTACATTGATTGTGATGCAACCAAAAAGCCTCAAATGATGAGGACAAGAATTACTGCTGATACGACCTACTACTCAATAGCTTCATACCATAGACATTATGGGTTGAAGTAGGAAAATGTGGACAATGGACAAGAATAGTGTAAAGTCTCTGAATGTATGTCTTATCTTTGTATGGCTACAGGTAAATGAAAGACCATCCTCTGTGCTGCTCGTCTTATGACAAGAAATAATTTGTGCAGTACAGATTTTGCAGTAGAACACTTTGTACCGAATTAGTGTCAAAGAATCTCCCAGGTTCTAAACTTGAACTTGTCTAAAACGGGGTCTTTTTTTCTTTCCATCCAAGCACCTTTTATTGTCATTGGACCAATAATCAGTCATGGATAAAAGTCTGCTAGATTTTATCAGTGGGTTTGAACAATATATCCCAATGCTACCTCTTTGTTGGTGTTGGCAAGGAATGGAGAGGAAAATATAGACCATCTGTTTCTCAATGTTCCTCATTTTAAACCAATTAAAGCAATTTCAATCTAGCCTTTTTTTTTAAAGCATAGTTTGTGATACTAATTCAAACCATGAGCAATTGATCACATGAAGGAATTAAGATTGAGAAAATTTACAAGGTTTTAGTTTTTGATCTGTGGCTATTAAACAGGATGATATAAACCATGTTCACATTTAGCAGCATTGAAAATTTAACATCTGTATCATGCGTTGTAGTCACAGTGTAAGCTTGTATTTCTGAAGAGATCTTTCCCTTTTCACATTCCTGCCATTTACAGTTCAGATGTGATGTGCAGGCTGCCCAGGCCACATACAGAGTAACTGAACACTTGATTCGTGGCCCTAGCAAGCATGTGTACATTATGTGCCCTGCGTGTTTAAGTTATTTCGAAGGCAAGCCATTCTGGTGGAGGATGAATGAACAATGGTGTCCAGGACACATGGGACACTTTATTCCTTTTCGCATTTTCTCATCTGAGCACGGATTTGGGGACTTTTTGAACCATATCCACTGAGAGTTGTAAAAAGTCATGAAATTGACCAAAACCCAACATGAAGCAGTCGGGGTGGTTTACACCCAGATGAGTAAGTACTAAAGTGCGAGCCACGTGATTTCAGATGGGAACTTGTTCAATGTGCTACATTTCTTGAATGCACAGCAGCAACATGCAGTTGAAGCAAGAGGAGTCAGAGGCTGCATGGGGAAGAGAGTGAGAGCTCCTGTATTGATTCAAAGGCTCATACAAATACTGGTCAACAGAATGCATGCCAGGAGTGAGGGTCTGTGGGCTGGGGAGCAGCTGCAGTGATGGCTATCAATGGGATCCCCACACACTAGAGCGAGGCAGAAAGAAATTTCATGTTCTCATAAGATACATCAAGGTGATGCACTCATCACTCTTTGCAGCTTCAGAGTGGAACTCCTCACAGTTATTTCACTTGAGGGTCAGGCTTATTTCTATGTGGTGCAACTCAGCAAGAAGTACAGAACTCTGATGCATGGACCATTTCTGTGGCTCCAAGAAACACAAAGGTATTGCATCAGGCTATTGAAGTAATTGCAGTAGAAGCCCATTCATTGATGGTCTACTTTCAGTAGAGGTGGACTTGACAAGTAGGATGTGAGAGATTGTTATCCATCCTTGAGGCCCTCCAACCTGACTAACAATGCTATATGCTCGTGGGGGTGATTGAACGTGAAGAAGCATCTCAGAGAATTCCTTAGAGCTGAGTTTGTACCCTCTGCTCCACTAAGAGTTCATGCCATAATACAGAGTGAGGACCCCTCTATTTTTCCATCTCTTCTCATGTCCCCAGTCCCTGTGGATCTCCTTGTGTTTTTCCCTGTTATCTTTAGTTTGCTAGATTATGCAGCGAAGGATGATGAAGTCTCCCTATCTGCTTGGTGTGCACTTAGACTGATGCAGGCAACCAAGTCCCTGTTTCACGATGCCACCACCGTTTTCCACTCCTGGTATTGATACTTGTGGTAGGGCTCAGCTGCTGTGGCTGTATTTTTTACCCCGATGATCCATTCCTCCAGGGAGGGTAGGTCACTGAGGAGATCTTGGTATTGTAGTTTCCATGAGGAACACGGTGTTGTGTATGCTTCGTGGAAACTTGGTTGTCATCACAGAGAATTTACAATGATCTGTGGCCATTTGTACTTTGAGATGGTGTAAATTGTTTTTGTTGGTGAAGAGATATTACTTCTTACTGGGAGGTCATAGGGGCACACGTGTGCATTCAGTGTCTTCCTAACCTTGTGGACAGCTGGCAAAGCGAGATGGTCTGTGTCTGAGATGCTGCCTGTTCCTCCCTTCGATCAAACTAGAAGAAATAGTTTCTTAGCACTTGCAATGCCCAAGTGACCTCACCGAAGCAGCAGAGAACAGGAAATATGGAGACATACCAGAAGTCTGCTACAGCTGCTTGGAGTGATACCACAGCGAGGATGTTGGAATTCATGTGACCTTGATCTTTGTAGAGAGCAATCCTGTGAGGGTGCGTCTGCAGCATTTTACATGCTTCAAATTTCCCCTTACCTCATCAACCCCACCGATCTGTTAGCATACTGATTCCCTGCCTAAAGGCAACAACTTCTGCTGTACCACATTCAGCGTGGCCCTCTCCTGTCTCACCAACGTGGGAAGTACAGTGAACGGTGAGCTTGGCAACTGAAGCTTAGCCCCGACCTCACCTCCTCATTCCCAGGACAACTCATTGGAAAATAACAAGGAGCAAAGCACCTGGACACAATGTCCCTCTTCCACCAAAGTGTATCCCAAGCACTGAAGCAGGCATTTTGTGTTCCGACTGACAGCAGAGCCGTTGAGCTGAAAACATCCTCATTTTGTTCTGATTCCTGTAGAAGATTGCCTGCTTATTACAGTTGAAAACTAGAACTAATGTATATGTGTGTCCATGAATATTGTTTGTCCAGCAAGCTTCTGTTTCTTCTTAAATGATGCTTCTGCATATTACTTGGTGTGGCAGAGGAAATTGCAGAAAGGCACATTACTCAGCTTCTGCACAGGACGTTATGCAAAAATGAGCCATTAGGAAAGGATCTCTTCTTCCTCCCCCACTGCCCCATCTATTTATTTCCTCATGTGGGGAATACGTATTAATAACTGCGGAAACTAGCTTAAATGCTGCTCTTTATATACATAAACAAATTGGCTTGTGGTTTTGGTAGCAGTAGTAACAAAGTACAAAGTTCAAGGTAGATTTATTATCAAAGTGTATGATGTCACCATATATTATTACCCTGAGATTCATTTTCTTGTGGGCAATCGCATTAAATCCAAGAATCACAACAGAATCAATGAAATACCACACCCAACAGGATGGACAAACAACCAGTATGCTAAAAAAACACAACAAACTGTGCAAATGCAAAAAAAGAAAGAAGATTATGCTGATGATGATAATGATAATAATATGACCTACAAATAATATTACAACCAGTCCATTTCAACAGATAGGACAATCCATAATAACCTTCTGGATATAATAAACAAGCAAGAACAACTTACTTAATAGATATGGGTATTCCAATCACACATAATAACATACGGAAATAAATAAGCAAAAACCACCAAAAATATGCTGAATTAAAAGAGGAGATTGAAAAACTATGGAACAGGAACAGGGTATGCATTGCCCCGATAGTAATATCTACAACAGGTATCATCCCAAAGTCACTATATAATAGCATTAAACAAATATTGCTACACAGCAATATGTATGTAATTCTCCAGGAAGCCACAATGCTAAACACCTCTAGAAGTAGACCAAAAGTTACCAGTAACTGAGAAATGAGTGTGCTTGGCCATGCCCGTACCTCAGGCTTTACAAGCTTGAGCTTAGAAAAAGACAAATATAATAAATGAATATCAAGAACATGGGATGAAGAGTCCTTGAGAGTAAATCCATAAGTACTGGGAACACGAGGAAATCTGCAAATCCTGGAAATTCAAACAATAACACACACAAAATGCTGGTGGCCACAACTTCCTGGCCTATCCAATACGCCCGGGTCTATCCAGAGAAGATAGGCACGTAGAGTAAAATTCACAACGATGGCACATTCCCGTGTTCTTAGTCATGGTGAATGTCATTGGTCTGATCATAGCTCACGTTCTCAGTTACAAGTAACAACCAACGCTTCACATCCCTCTTTGCCACCTTCCTGAAAAGGGATTGGAAGACTGAATCAAGTTCCTTGGGACATCATTTGGACAATGCCCTAACAGTGAGAGACAATTTGCCCACTACACCGGCAAGTGCCCATTCCATCGGCAAGACCCGTTCCCCGATAGGGGTAGAGACTATCCATTCGTTCTGTGCACGTGACACGAAAAGTGCACGTAGTTGGTTTCTGACCAGCAAGTGTACAGTTCAGTGACGGGGCAAATGAAGTTATCCCTTACACTTAATATTATGTATAAACGCACAGCTCTCCCCATTTGTGGGGTTATGTCTCATGCATCCATGAATGAGTTGCTCATCTGCATTAATGATGGAGAATGGAAACAGTTTATTAAATCAAAATAACTTCTAATGTTGTAATTTCATTGGTCAGTGGGTATTAAATTACCAAGAAATCTGCAGGCACTGGGTTTTATAAAAAGAGGCATAGCATCCACAAGTAACTGTTTAGGCCTGGCTATTTTGGAGTCCTGCCTATCAGTGCCACTGTTTGAGAAGCAGATCCTTCAGTGGCTGCAAGTGGTGACAGGCTCAGGCCTCAGGGTCTTCAGCTACAGGGAAAGACTAGAGATGCCAAAAATATTCACTGGAGATTAGAGAAGGAGATTTAATAGAGGTGTTCAATAATTAAAGGGGTTTTTCAAAGCTAAATAAGGAGAAGGTTCTCGTCTTGCAGGGAGATTGGCCAACATAATTTTAAAAAGATTGGTGAAAGGACAAAGGAATCACTTTTTTTTGGTCATGCTGATCTGATCTGGAACTCACTGCCTGAATGATAAGCAGAAGGAAGTGAAATTGTATTGTTCTGGGGATTTGGATAAGTGCTTGAATGGAAATATGTGAAGATCGGTGGATGAGAGTGGGGAGTGGGACTAATTGAATAGCTGGTTCAAAGAGATAACAGAGGAAGACAGGACAGATTGTCTCCAAACTTCAAGTTTCTATGTTTCAGAGATGTCTTGGTCAGTTCCTGGCTTATTCTGCACTGACTGGCTTCTGATGCTTGACATAGCAGTCTAGGTTATGTAGGAAAATAAAATCAGTGACCCCTGGTGAAGAATACATAAGTTTAGTCATCAGGCTGGGACAGGGCTTGACTGGAATATCCCTCTCGGTGCCAAAGCTGACAGTACAAATATCACATGAGGAAGAACTACTTTGACAAGGTGTTAGAAAGACAGACAGAGAACACAGAGTTATTGCTTCCTTTTCTTGGTATTTCCAGGAGCAAGAAAAATTGTGGATTCTGATGTGGGTCCCGTGTAGACTGTGCCATAGACAGGGCAAGGAGTGCTTGTTAGGGTAGTTAGGGATATTGTGATCTACTTCTGCTGTTTGCTCTTGACCTTCGAGTGCCGCTGATGTAGCTCTGAGGTGTTCATTCCTTCATGTTGAGCCAAGGATGGAAGCATCGACTGGGATGTTATATTTGTTCATGGAGACTTTAAGGTCGTCCCTCAGCATTTTCCTTCGCTCTTCTGGAAACCCAATGTCTGAGTAGAGCCTGGTATGTGGACAGTGTGGCCTTACCTGCTGAAGTCTGGGTAAGTGTGATCAGAGCCTTGGAACTGGGGTTGTTGGCCTGTCTTCATGACTTTTGAGGATTTTTTTGGAGACTGCATCAGTGCTATTTTTTAATACAATAAAAATATTTATTGTGTAGGGTGCTTTGAGCTGCATACAGTAAGCTGCAGGGGGGAGGGATTTTAAGGGCACTTGGACAGGTAAATGGAGTGGGAATATTTAGAGGGATACAGGTCACAGACAGGCAAATGGGACTAATTAAAATGGGAATCCTGGCAGAATGAACCAGATGGGCCAAAGAGCCTGGCTCTGTATGACTATGATCACCACTCTTCAGTAGACATTGGGTTGTATTTCGAACACACTTGTCCTTAGTTGTCTGATGACTACCTGGAACGCTGGAGAGGGAGTGTTGCTGGAGGTCACTCCCAAGATATGAAAAGTGATACATGTGTTCCAGGGACCCATCGTGGATTTTGATTTCGGGGAATGGCAGTCATGTTTGGTGGGGATAGGATGGTAAAGGATCTTTGCCTAACAGACATTTAATGTAAGATCCATCCTCAATGAAGCTGCTTGATGGAGTTGGACAGTGGAGGCAAGAGAAGAATGCTTGGAATTTGCCACATATTGTGCATACATATAAATATTATTGATAGGCTGCTAGACACCAACTTGTTCGCCATTGCCCCTGCACTGACGATGCCTTGGGCAACAGTGACCAGATGCTTCCTTCACCTCCCTGCCCCCGCAGTCACATGACAGTGATGAGAAGCAGAAAGATAAATCCTGGGTTGGAATGAGGAATGGGGGAGGGCAGGGAACCTGGAAAATTCCTCTCTGACCTCCTTAGGCAATTGAAAGCAGTCCAGGAGACCACATTGATAATGCATATGTGATTGTTAACCACCCACCTTTTATGAGGTCTGATCTTTGCCCTAGCCAGGTCCCAATCCAGTTCCCTTTATGAAAGTGTATAAATACTACAAGGATGTTGATAGAAATTGAGGACTAAATGCACTTGGCCAGCTGTTATTCTGCCCTTTTCGCATTTTATAACTCACCCCAGCCTTTTGTTGATAAACACTTCACAATTTCAAGATGTTAACCAAGCTTAAGTTCCTTCCTCATTAGAGACCGGATTCCTTTCAGTTCTATCATACTCAGAACTGTCTGCAGAATATCTGCAAGGGGACAACTAGCAGAGCTTTGCCAAAGGTTACTCTCCTCAGATAAATGATTGCACAAGTACGTTTTTTAAAAACATTTATTTTCGGTCTTAGGCAATTGTCACCGGTACACTTAACATGCCAGACATAATTTATATTGTTTGTGAGGTGTGGGAAGTCTCCAGCTGTACTGCAGCATTATTTTAAGAGAGAAATGTAAATGGAAAATTAAACCCCTGGAGTTAAGCAAAAGTGGAATTTGTATTTTTAGTTGTTCCATGTTTGACAGCACCGCTTTTCACCTGCAAGATCACACACACTCCTTTAATACTGGCCTGAATTTAGAACACCCACAATTGAACAAGGTGCGGTTTTTAAAATAGTTTGCACAGTAATGTTTTGAGTGTGTTAGACTGCACCAAGTGAGGTTGGGATAGCGACTACTTCCCAGAAGCGGAGGAGCACAATTCATGTTTGGATTACTGTAGTGGAGATTATCCTTGTCTTCCACTGTGACTGAATGTCTGGTTCAATGCCAAGGCCACAGTTTACTTTATAATTAATTATCCTTGAAGTACAGGTATCACTGATAAAGGCAGTATTGCCTGGGCTTTGGTACAATTTAGCAACTTGGTAGGACACCTCAGGTTAAAAGTTGATCATGGAGGCCAGTGTAGTCACATTTAGACCAGTCCTGGATAGGGAACGCCGACACTATAATTTTTTAATTGGCATTACAAAGAAACTTTCCCTGGTAATCAACTTCCCACTGGCCTCCCCCACCCATATTTCTTTAAAATCTATTAAAGTTGTTGTGGATGTCATCCAATAATTTGGGGGGGGGGGGAGTGTGTGTGTGTGTGTGTGTGTGTGTGTGTGTGTGTGTGTGTGTGTGTGTGTGTGTGTGTGTGTGTGTGTGTGTGTGTGTGTGTGTGTGTGTGTGTGTGTGTGTGTGTGTGTGTGTGGGCGCGCATGCATGTTGAGGGAAAGAATGGCCTACTTCAAAAATATACAGATTGATGTTCTGGTTTTGTTGTTTAGTAATGTCTATATTTTAAAATCCCTGTTGTAAAATGAACTAGCACTTACATTGTATCTTCACAAAATCTTTAAATATTTCACAGTAAACATTGCTTTGAACTGCACAGAAGTATAATATTGCACTTCTGAGTGAATAATTTAAAATCTGGTGGAAGTTGCTTAAATAAAGCTTTTAAGAGTATTAAAAACAATACATATATTAAACACATGTTTATTAATTAAAAAGATAGATGAAACAATTATTATTATTGTTATTAACAACAAGAGTATTATTATTAAGAGTTATTAAGAGTTATTATTAAACAAGAGTACTTAAATTATGTTGGCATCGAGTACCTATGCCAATATAAAGATGAGGGGCCAGATAAGAAGTGTAATCACCTGCTTGGTTGATCATGTACCTAGACTTCATGTTGAGTCCAATGATGGAGTAATGAGTCAGAGGTACCTACATGAAAACCTAGGCATCTGGCTGGAGATTTTTTATACAACTGCTAACGAGCCAATAGTGTATTTCAACAAAATAGCTTTTCGTAGAGGTCAGCAGATGGCTTGGGAGGGGAGCGAATGAGGGAACAAGAGGTTTATATTTAATCCCACTGTGTAAAAAAGCGCAACATTTCTTTTGTTTTTTTAAGGGAGGCTCTTTCTTTAAATGCGGGTTTTTGTTTGGAAAACTTCATCTTTAGAAGAACTTGCACTGCCTTGTTAAAGCAAAATGAATGTGAATATTTGTGTTTCATTTTGTACATTGTCCATTAATAAGCAACCACAGTCATACTGGTCTAATATTTAACTCGTGATAATCAGATTTAATTGAACAACAGCAGACAACTGTGGTTGTTACCTAAACAATTGATAAATATTTGATTTCAGCGCTCCATACAAGTAGTGCGAATTTATTTTTGTCTGAAAGAAAAGCCTCTCAACATGGCATTTGGCTCTTAAGTAGAAGAAATAAATTTAAATAATTTGCATTTACACGTGTCTTTGTTAAAGCAATTAAGAATATATAAAGGTGGCCCTGGGCCAGCCGAATATCTGTGGTCACAGCTATTGTATGCTCAGGAAGCTCCCACAAACAGCAGAACGTTTTCTTTTCCTCCTGTTGATAGAGGGTCAGAAAAATATAGGGCACCTGGTCAGATATCTTACACTAATTGTGATAATCAGCCTCTCTCCTTCCATCCATAAATTCAAAGATGGTAACCCCCCCCCCCCATTCCCCAAAACCATATGACCACTCCCCACCCCAGCATGCTTGCCCTACTTACAGTGCTGTCAAATTCTATGACTCCTGGCACCCCATATGAAGTGCGACCTTACCTCAAGTATGGGCGTAAATCATTAAACAGTACAACTGCAAGGGGCACAGTTGCACAGCAGTCACTGAATGAGTGACTCTCTTCAGGAGAAGGAGCTGAAATGAGAAGCCAAGGCATGGTTCTCCCCCCCCCCCCGCCCCCCGCAGATGCCAGTCAAGTTAAAGTTGGGCAGGAACAGTCCATTTTACAGCAAAGTGAATTTAATCATCAGATTATGAAACAATGTTCGATAATGGTCTATTGAGAATGAATATCTCCAAAACTATAGCAAGAATACTCCTGAATGAAAATACACCAAAACCCCTGATGATAGCAGGGTGATTTCTCCAGTAAACAGCAGTGACTGGAGGAGTTATATTCCTCAAATCAAGGGCATAAAATCAGATGTGCCACCTGCAGACCTATTTGAGAGAGGAGTTACTTTCTATTTATAGGCATAGATGCCAAACCTAATGGCCCTCCCAAGTAAGACCTCTCGACCAGGCAGTCCCCAAAGCAGCACTGATGGGAGCTTGGCTCTTCTTTGCTTACAAAGTTAGCTTCCACAATCAGTGTAGACTTTGCAAAGTGAGGCCCTGCAAAAGCTGAAGTGACTTCTCCGAAAACTGCTGAATGAATCAGGCATGTTTACCTAGAGTTTGCTATATTCCTACATTAAAAATGGGATTTTATTTACCACCAATAAAGTAGCTGGTAAAAGGTGTAGGGATCTCAGATTTTGCAGCATAAAACTCTTTTTATCGAGCCAGTGAACAATACAGGTATAAGAATGGTACTGGCAGAGCCAAACTTCTTCAACTAAAGTATTCAATCTCAACACAGTATGTAAAATACTAAACAGATCCCTGCTTTTTATGAGATGATGTAGATTTCATGCAATGCCACTGGTTTCCCTTTTTTTTCTGTGGTCAAACTCCATACCTAGACTCACTGCACCGGAGGCGCTACAGGTTGCCTCATAGTTCCTTTCGTAAAACACGATACACAAGCAAGCTTAAGACAAGTCAATTTAGATGCGCTTGCAATTAAAGAGCTTGGGATAGAAAGCAGCAAGAAACAGCCTGGCTAAAACAAAGCATCGTGTGCCATTGGGTTTAACCTGGCCTTCTTTGTATCTGAGTGCCTGCTGTGAAGTCACGACCTTCCATTCACTTGGGACGTATTGTGCACAGCAGTTTTCTTGGACCATATTTGCACAATAACCTGTTTTTCTGCTTTATTGACCTTGTCTGAACCAGCTCACCCCCCCCCCCCCACCCTTTGATACTGCCTTTTCTTTTACCTGTAATGTTGAATGTGATACCCATGTTAAAGCGTAAAATATCTACAGCATCAAATGTTGTTCAGCAAAAAGAAACTTGTCTTTATATTCCAGCCCAGAATTTACCAAATCACCGTATAACCATTGGAGGAATATTTCTGCAGTTATAGTCACCCTTTTTTAAATTGGAAAACTTTTTGGTTGCCTTGTACACAGCAAGATCCCAAATATAGTGACCATTTTTAACATTTTTAGTAACAAGAGTTGATGAGTAAAATTGACCAGGGTGAGCGAAGTCAGTTTATAGACATCGTTGCGTTTCCCTGATATTTGTTTTATATTCTGTCCTCAGGTCCCCACAGTCTGTCTTGAGTCTGGAATATTTTCTCTCAGTGGTGAGAGCACCTCATTTTGCAGACAGCTTCTTTGTATATGCAGCTGACCCATCTGTTTGACTTATTGTTCATTTTGCCTTTTCTCAGATCAACACGGGGTTAGCAGTAACGCTGAATAATGTTTCCAACAGTAAGATGCATTGTAACTGGATTATTTTCTGCATCAGTAATGACTGTATACTGTCGTAATTCTGTATCTAGCTCCCTCAGGTTATTGCTGTGGGTCCTGTCCACTTCCTGAAATCTTCCTCTCTTTACAGCTTCAATAGGTCCACAGAACATTTATCTGATCTGGGCAAGGCCGTTAGTCTGTAACTTCCACTGCAAAGAAAAATTGCGGACTATTATGGATCCAAAGTACAGGGTAATAAAGGTGGATTTTGTAACATTCATTCACTGTAAGCAAATGCCACGTTATTGCAATCATGACTAGATGAAAAGTAAATAGGCATTGCTTTAGTTACACTAACGAAAATGAGGAATAGGAGAAAAAATGTGCATTTTAGTAAGCATGGATTAATACACTTGTAACTTTGCTGTCAGCTTCATTTGATTTCTGTGCAGAAAGTTGTTTTGGATGTTTGTGCATGTCCTTTGATCTCTGTACCCAATGACTCCTTTGAACTTAAACAGACTTTTAAAAAAGGGTTTTGGACAAACCCTTCTCCCCCCAGTGTTGCGAATGTGTTGTAGCCTCTGAGCATTTTTTTACATTAAACCTGGTCAAATTACAGTCCAATGAACTGCAGTGCTGATCTTCAATCTAAGGACAGAGATTGGAACAGACACTGTTTTTGAGTCCAACTCAATCTATTAGCTCCAAAGGTGGTTTTGAAAAGGCATTGCAAAGACGTGAGGTTTAACCCTTCATTAATGTGCAGTAAATGTTATACTGTTCACTTTATTGTATTTTAAATTCAAATTAAATCTAGAATGATTTTTTTTTCACATTGTCGATTGGTTAATACTGTGGACCATATTCAAGTAGATCCTGACTGTACTGTCTCTCCCTACCCTTCCCATCCCTCTCCCCAAATCAGGTGATGCCTACCCCGGTGGCTCAACTCCTTTTCTTGGGGGTTTCGTCGCCAGTGGCCTAGGGACCTCGACTGCACCTCACGGAACCCCCGCTCCTTTGCCCTCTGACCCTTCCTTCCGTGGACCCAACCCCACAAATATCCAGATGGCACAACTCTGGGTGGCACACCCTCACGAAGGTAAAAATAAATTCTCAACTGCACTCCGTCTTTGCGGTTTAGGTCTGCTGTTGAACTGAACAACGGGCTTATTTGTCAGCAGTTTCGTGTGTTGCAAAGCCTTTGGTGAAATGGTCTGGAAAACAGCAAGTAAGTGGCAACTTCTGAGGGACTTGAATGTTAGTTCTCTCACACAAAGCTTTTGGAACTGGCCAGACCCAATTGTGACTTTGTTATTTTCCCTATGAATAATCATCTGCTGCTTAACCTATCACCTGACAAATAAAGAATGACATGCGTTGGTTTAACAATCATGACGTCTTCTCCCTGCTTCAGCATTTTGTGCGTTTGCAGCCTCTAACTGTGTAGCCAATTGGAGAGACAATCTTGCAATCTCCTTTCCTATTATCTGTAACTTTGTTCCAGGGTGTAAAAGGTCTTGGATCATATCCACACTTTCTTCCTTAGGTTAGTATTGTGTGAAGAGTCAACAGCAAGTGTTTCCCAATAGCTCAGAGAAGGGTAATGGATTATTCCACTGAGGTGTGAAAATTCATGAATGTTGGAGTAGGGAAGGCAAGGGGACAGTAACCAGTCTATATTTTCCTTCCTGTCCCCACTCTCCTCGAAACCTGGACTCATCACCCACCCCTACCAGTTCTATCTGCCCATCACCCAAATACCAGTATCTATTCTTGGTTCACTTTACCTATCCATTCCTCCACCCATTCCACCTGCCCATCATCCCTCCCTTATCTAGTTCCACCTATCACCTACCAGCATCTGTCTCTCCCCTCCACCATCTGGTTCCATCTGATTTTTTCCCCCTTTTATGTCCATCTACTATCCTCTGCCTCATCTCTCCCTCTCACTGGCTATATTTTCCTGATACTTCCAGTCTTGATGCTTGGCATCAATCTGAAATGTTCTTTATTCCTTTGCCTCCATAGATGCAGCTTGCTTGCTGATTCCTTCCTGTAGCTTCTATTTTTGCTCCAGATTCCAGCATCTGCAGTCTCTAGTGTCTTGTAGTTAATTTAAGGTGATTAGCAGAAAACAGCAAATAAATTGTCATCAGTGGAAGGTCAAGGGAGAAAGCAGGAGTTGTTTTTTGTTCAGCAAGGCACTACGGACTGCAGTGTGTTGAATAAAAGCAACACATCCAATTGATATCTTCAAATTGGAGTTGAATATAGCCTTGAACAAGAAATAATTGGCTGAGCAATGGTGAAAGGGTTGGGGGGGGGGGGGTGAAGGATGAACTGGATCATCTTACAACAGTCTAATTCATAGGAGATAGGCTGTACAATACCTTCTCGACCACAAGTTCTGCTCCTATGACTTACGGTCTATAAAGTTCTGTGATAAAAATTTTAAAATGGGATGGCACTGCATCAGAGAAATGGACTGGGATTAGCTTTTGTAACTTCAGATTAGCATGGGAGTGAAGTTGAGGGCTACCATTTAGGTGATGAATGAATAGTTCCTGCATTTCTAAACCTCAGCATAGAGAAAAAAATTTATTTATGACTTCTTAATGTGCTCACTCACCTTTCCCCATCCATACTCTTAAAAATAATTCTTTGGATATATAGGTTTAACTTGCTTGTACCTTTATACACGCTGGCTCCCTGTTCTGTAGAAGAAATTCTTTTTTCCCCCACCAGAGATCATTGTTCTATTTCGCATTGTCCAAGCACCTCCAAAATTGCCCTGGAGACTTTTGGAAGTTGCAATTAATTTTCTAGTCACTACAATGCTAGGAAAGAAAAAAAAAACATTGAGGGTATAAAAAGCGTATCTTGCTTTTACCTTGTGTTGAAAAAATGTGGGATAACGTAGAAGGTTGTGGGACTGTGTGGACTGGCTTGGGGTGGAGGTCACATAATGCAACGCTGCCAGTCTGAGTTGGGAACCTTCCCTGTGCTACTGACGGCAATCCATGGTTATAGCAAAGACCTGCCTGAGCTCCAGGCAATATTGTATATTATGCAGTAAAGGTGCCTGTGCACCCATGAAAATGATGTGAAGTTGCCATGTAGAAGTGGAAGCTGCTGGCTCCATTGATGTACCATGCAGGCATCAGTAAACATTTGTCATCTTCTAAAGATTACACTGTTTGTGCTACCTCCTCCCCTCCCCTGCACACATTATATCTGCAAATGCTCCATCCACCAGGGAGTCCTAAATCCATTCTAGAGGATACTGGATGTTCTCTTCCATGTGAACTAGGTACTGTAATTGAAGTAGTGCATTTCCTCGGATGATAATTGTCTAGTTCAGGCATTTCTGCTTTGAACCTCTCTCTGAGGCCCAGCCACCTGGTTTCTTTGGCTCAGTGTCAGAGCTCCTTGCCCCATTACGCTCCTGTGCAGCATCTTGGGACTTCTTGCTGTGTTAAAGATGCTGGCGAAATATAACTTTGTTGTACTAAGATGAGTACCGAGGGCGATGATTAGCGACAGCAAATCAGTTCCCCTACTTGGGGTGGCCTCTGCTATTTTGGAAGTCAACACATTTCAGAGCTTGAGGCCGGAGCTGATTGATGGCCTTCCAGCAGCAGGAACTCACCAATTTCTGCAAATCTTGGACAGCTGAGTGGAGATTTCCCTTTGGTTTATCCTTGATTTACCCAGAGCTTCACCCTGGCCAAAAGCTACCAAGTTACTCTTTCCCTCTTTGTGTCTTACAATATTATAATCTTATCAAAAAAAAGACAATGGATTGCCCTTGCGTCAAGAATGTGAAAGAAGAATTAGTATGAACATAAAACTCCCAACTTAAGACAATTAAAAGTTACAAATCATGGAGTTTATTGATCACTCCAATTCACCCAGATGACACCACGCAATCTTTTTGCATTCCCCACCCGCAGAGAACACTGCTGATGTAAAACAGGCAGTTAACAGTGTGCCCACTCCAGGTCTATTAATGACCCAGAAGCTCCTCTCTAATATACTTGTTACCTTGTTCTTCAGCTGGTCGGAGATTAAAATCTTGGGTTTTAAATTTGGTGTTATATTTAAAACTCATCTTTGTTTCTTTCATTATTCCACACCAGCTGATTGATAATGGGAGTCTGAAATTCCAAAGATGATACCAAAAAGATGAGGGCAACTTGCTGCGGTGTGCCCTGTAGGATGTTACATAACGGGTGCACGGGAGAGGGAGTGCCTACACTGGTAGACGGATGCCATCGAAGTCAGCTGCTCTGACCTTGTTCTTCTTGAGATGGTTGATGGGGCTTTACTTATCCGCACAAATGGGAGGCCTTCAGACTTCAGGTTGTGTTTTGTAAGTGGTAGGGTAGGCTTTGTGGAATCAACAGATGATAATATCTGTTCTAAGAAAAGTCCAGTAATAGTGTGAAAGATATACCTATTTGCGGAACCTTAGCGGCAATAAATTTAATCACCAGGAGAAGCTTCTTTACCCATGAGGTGATGAGAAACCAGAGCTGGCAATGGCTTGAAGTGGTTGTGGTGCTTGTCCAGTTTCCCTTCAAGTAGATATTTTTAAAGGGAAACAATATCACATGAGGAAAAACAGAAGCAGTATTGCTGACAGAGTGGAACAAAGTGGGCTGGAAGAAAGCGTGGGCATAGAATAGCACTGATTGTACGATTGAATCATTTATTTCTGTCCTGTGTATAATAATCGCTGTAAAAAGATTCTTTCTCCTCTCAGTTTCATTTTCCCCGTTCACAGATTCCCTTTCACTAATTCCTCACAGAAGAGGCTGGCAGCGTTGCATCCAAGGAGGAGTGACAGTACTACCACAGGAATAGATTTTATGTTTGCCACAAAACTTATAGGATCTTTGGGAGTCTCTTATTGATCCTATTGTAGTGAACACTGAATTTACTTCTATTGGTTGAGTTGATCTTGCAAAATAAGAAAGCGAATTCAGTCTCATATTGCAATATTAAAAATTACATCAATAGAGTCACAGAACACTACAGCATAGACACAGGCCATTCGGCCAACCTAGTCAGTGTTGTACCATTTATCTGCTGAGCCTCACGGACCAGCACCCAGACCATAGCCTTCCGTGCTGCTCCCATCCATTTACCTTTCCAAATTTCTTTCAAAAGTTGAAACTTGATCCTGCGTCTACTACCTCCACCTGCTATGTACCTCCTTCTGTTATCTTAACTGGGGCCTCAATATCTCTCGAAAACTAAGCTTCGCTAAACCTTGTCTTTTATTTTGTCAGGCACAACAAGCTTTGTACTCTCGAAATTTCACTTTTGAAGGGCCTCCCACTTACTAAATGTCAGAAAACAGCCTGTCCCAATCCACACTTGCCAAATCCTTCTGATACCATCAAAATTGGCCTTACTCCAATTTGGAGTATCAACCCACAGACCAGAGCTATCTTTTTGCATACTTACTTTGAAACTGTGATCACTAAGTGCAAAGCGTTCCCCTACACAAACTTCTGTCACCTATCCTGTCTCATTCCCTATCTAGTTTCACACACACTGTCTAGTTTGGACTTCTATGCATTGATTCTGCACATATTTGACATGATCTCTCCCATCCAGCCCTTTTACTGTATGGGAGTTCCAGTTAATATGTGGAAAGTTGAAATCACCTACTATCGCAATTTTATGTTTCTTACAACAGTCTGTATTCTTCCTACAAATTTGCTTCTTAAATCCCGCAGACTGTTGGGTGGTCTATACCAAGATATGACCATGTTAAACCCATTAATGTGGTCATACCTTTCTTATTCCTCAGTTCTACTCATAAAGCCTCACTAGGTGAGCTCTCCAACCCTTCCTGACTGAGTACTGCCATGACATGCCACCCTTCCTCTTTTAATCCCCTACCCCACTGTATAACATTTAAAATAACATAATAATTATCTCATTAATAAATCTCCTACTCTAGACCTAGCTAATTAGATCAACATGGACTACTGTTGGAGGAGGAGTTAAGAAAAGCCATTGAAGGGTTAATAAAAGTCGTGATCACCAGCAAGTTCTTGTGTTCCCCTGGTTTTTTAGGCACACGTGGCTATTTAAGTTGAAAGAAAAGGTTGGCTTGCAAGTGAATCATATAAATCCATTTCCAGCAGCAATTCAGATTGTTATTCGAAAGAATCGCACTATGTTCAGATCCTCTTTATCCATCTAATGAAGTTGTCCCTCCTCCTAAAATATGATTAACCCATTCATTTAAGGATTCTAATGTACCGGATTCCATTTGATCAATTCTACAAATCACATTGCATTTTAAACAGTGAGTTGCAATTGCGGTTATACGTGTTATTGTGACAATGTTGGTGTATCTAAGAAACATGTTTTATGTTGTCTTGCCATTAATAACTTCACAGAATAAATTATATTTTAGTGTGCTAATTTTACATTTAATAAATTTCAGCTCAAATATGTGGATACATAGAAGCTGCATTGACCCTGGAATTTTAGGACTGATTTCTAAAAGGAAGAGTATCTGAAAGAACTGGTTGCCGAATCATTCAGCTATTGCTCAGAGATTACAGGGTTGTGCTTCTATAACACATTTGAACAAGATGTTTTTTTTGGATAACGAGAGTCTGAAGTTCCCAACAAGCCACTGTGAGCTCAGTCACAGCCATCTATTCAGTTCCCTTTGGCTATTTGGGGCCTATTTTATAGGAAGTCAGTGCCAATTGAGAGAGCTAGAGCTTAGGCTTTGCTTTATATTAGCTTGGCACTCGGGCTACATATTGGCTGTAAACAGTGCTAAATAAACCAAGCAATGTTCATCCATTGTGATTTTATTGTAAATGCATTAGAACTCTAAGCCACATTTCAGAGTTAAAACCCTGTAAGACAGAAATGCCCCAGCACCAAGACCAGAAGCTAATTTTTATGCAACTTCACTGGAAAAATATGTGATGTCGTCAGAATTACAGTTCCTTCTTCTGTTATGACTTTTCTGAAGGCACTGACTCATGCCAAAGCTCAATTTTATCAACCACTTCTGTTGCTCACTGTTACCCAATAGCTCATTTAAGTTGCCAGCTGAGGCAGCGAGGGTTGTTGGCCGTGTGTATAGTTATGCGGTTAAACAATTCTACCTCACTCTTTGTTTATCATTGCCCTTTCTAGGAGAGGTGGTAATCAGGAAATTTATATATGCTTTCCCTCTCAGCTATCTTGAACTCTTTACATCATTTCACTAACTTCAAAAGTCTCTCTAGTTTCCCCTTGTTGCCAATTATTCCATCCTGATCTATCAAGATCATATCCATTTCTGTCAGCGCACCTACCAGCCCCTATTTATTCTCTTTGGATTGGCAAAAGATACACTCTTTGTTCCCCTCCTTTTCTTCACTGATATGCCCCTCATCCAAGGCATGGAGACGCAAGAGACTGCAGATGCTAGAATCTGGAACAAAGTAAACTGTTAGAAGAACTTGCAAGATCAGGCAACATCTGTGGAGGCAAAAGCATTGTCAATATTTTGAGTTCAGACCTCAAATCCTGACTGGACAAAACTTTTATAGGATCCTGATTCAGAGTCCCAACCCAAAACATTGACCAATACACACAAAATGCTGGTGGAACGCAGCAAGCCAGGCAGATTCTATAGGAAGAAGCACAATCGACATTTTGGGCCGAGACCCTTCGTCAGGACTGACATTGACCATACCTTTGCCTCGACAGATGCTGTTTGACCTTTTGAGGTCCTCCAAAAGTTTACTGTTACTCATCTAAATTATACTGCCAATTTCCATATTGTTAATTTATCCGCCAATCTGAATGAGCTGATAATTCATCCAGTTGGGTGCCAGAGCAAAACGTTGTCTGCATGCTTGTTACCATTCCATCCCAACCTAAATCCATCACAAACAAACCTAAATCCATCACCTGAGCAACTCTGCCCTTCAGCACACGTGTGCCTCAACTTTATAAGTTGCCTTTATTATCTGCATTTTCAATAAGTCTCATCCAGATCATCTAAAATATAATTTCCACAACAGAGTTTAGGCAAACGTGGACATTTGGTCGCACTGTTTACTTCAGTGCTGTATGATTGAAATTGTACTTTGCTTGTAGTGAAGTCTTGCAACAAATATTTCAGGGTCAGGCACTCCCTGGCTTGAATCATGCTGTCTTGTCTGATGTGATTTCCACATCCAGTATCCCACCACTCCCATAACAAGTTGCTTTTATGAGTGATAAATTAAGTAACACAGTTAGAATCTTCCAGGTCACCCCCCCCATATGTTCATTCCTCACCACTTCCACACCAGACCACACTCCCAATATTCACTAAAAACATCTCCTAATCACTTCTGGATTCAGGCCTCAGATTTCTCTGATTCCTCAACATCCCTTATCCTCTAACCACTAGCACCTGTTACAGATTAGATATAAGAGCAGAATTAGGCCAGTTGTCCATTGAGTCTGCTCTGCCATTTTATCATAGCTGATCCATTTTCCCTTTCAGACTCAGTCTTGTGTCCCCCCCCCCCACCCCCATATCCCTTCGTGTCCTGATCAACCGCAAATCTGTCAACCTCTGCCCTAAATATACACAAAGACTTGGCCTCCACAGCTGCCTGTGGCAAAGAATTCCACAGATTCACCACCCTCTGGCTAAAGAAATTCCTCCTCATCTCCATTCTAAAAGGACACTCCTCTATTTTGAGGTTGTGTCCTCTGATCTTAGATACTCCCACCATATTAAAACATTCTTTCCTAGTCCACTCTATCAAGGCCTTTCACAATTCGATAGGTTTCAATTCTTAATCTTGGAATAATTTATGTGAGCCTCCTTTGAATCCCTTTTGGTTTCAGCACATACTTTTAAGATAAGGGGCCCAAAACTGCTCACAATTCCCCAAGTAATGACTCACCAGTGCTTTATAAAGTCTCAACATTACTTCCTTGCTTTTATAATCTAGTCCTCTTGAAATGAATGCTAACATCAATTTGCCTTGCTCACCACAATCTCAACCTGCAAACTAACCTTGAGGGAATCGTGCACAAGGACCCTCAAATCCCTTTCCACCTCAGATTTTTTTATTTTCTCTCCAATTTAAAAACAGTCAACCCTTCCATTTTTTCTACCTAAGTGCATGACCATACAGTTCCTGACTGTATTCCATCTGCCACTTCTTTGCCCACTCTCCTAATCTGTCTAAATCCTTATATAGCCTCTCTACTTCCTCAAAACTACCTACTCCTCCATCTATTTTCATACTGTCTGTAAACTTTGCAACAAAGCCATCATTTCCATCATTCAAGTCATTGACATATAATGTAAGAATAATCGATCCCAACACAGAACCCCATGGAACACCATTAGTCATCGGCTGCCAACCAGAAGAGGCTCCCTTTATTCCCACTCTTTGCCACCTGCCACTCAGCCCCTGCTTTATCCATGGTGGAAACTTTCCTGTAATACCATGGGCTTGTAACTCGTTAACCAGCCTCATGTGTGACACCTCGATAGAGGCCTTCTGAAAATCCAAGTTCAACTGATTCTCCTTTGTCTATCTGGCTTGTTATTTCTTCAAGGAATTCCAACAGATTTGTCAGGCAAGGTTTTCCCTTGAGGAAATCATGCTGACTATGCCCTATTCTATAATGTGCCTCCAAATTCACCAAAACCACATCCTTAACAATAGATTCCCAACATCTTCCTAACCTCTGAGGTCAGACTAACTGCCTTATAACTTCCTTTCTTCTGCTTCTCTCCTTCTTGAAGAGTGGAATGACATTTGCAATTGTCCAGTCTTCCAGAACCATTGCAGAATCTATTGATTCTTGCAAGATCATTACTAATGCCTCTACAATCTCTTCAGCCTCCTCATCCAGAACCCTGGGGTTACACCATCTTGTCCAGGTGACTTATTTACCTTTAGACCTTTCAGTTTCCCAAGAACCTTCTCCCTCGTAATGGTAACTTCATACACTTCATGACCCCTGACACCTGGAACTTCCACCATACAGCCAGTGTCTTCCACAGTGAAGACTGATGCAAAATATTTATTCAGTTCATCTACCATTTCCTTACATTGCAACTCATTCCGTTGACTGCAATTTTGCCCGATCAGCCGCCTCTTCAAGTCTTACTATTCCCTTTGTTCTCTACAACCTCACTCTTTCTCTGCAATTCAAATCAAAGATTTTTGATTTGATTTTTAACTTTGATTTATACGTTTTCCTCATTCTGGTGAAGGGTCATTGGCTTGAAATGTTAATTATGGTTCCCTTTCTACAGATGCCAGACCTGCATTTTCTGGTTCTATTTAAGATTTTAGCATCGGCAGGTTTACGTCTTGCAGCCCCATTAGTGTTTAAGGAGAGAACTCCATGTTTCTGATTCTCTTGTG